>NC_134516.1:34064241-34364241 GCF_027942865.1 Odontesthes bonariensis
TCTTGTCTAACCCTAAAAAAACCCCTGTGCACTTCTCTCCCTCAATGGCGTATCTGGCCCTGCTTCTAACTATCGCTCCCATTCACTTCTTCTGCTCTATCCCTTTCAGCTCCTCCTTAATTCCTATATACCTCCCTAAATCATATCCTGCTTCCCTATCTGCTCTCTCTGCTTCTCTAATTCTCGCTTTAACCTCTGTTCTCTTTCCTTCTCTTCCCTACTCCTGTTTCTACTATAAGCTATGCTCAAATCCTTTATCTCCTCTTTAAAGTTTTCCCACCACCTCCCAGTGTCATCCTCATACATGTTTTAATTTATTCTCCTTGCAATAAATTCTCTCACTTTCTCCTTATACTTTCTTTCTTTCAGCAACTCACCATTCAAACACCCCCCCCCCCCCCCCCCCCCTCCTCTCTATGCCTTGTCCTAAACTAAACCCTACCATCATGTGGTCGCTCAGTGCAGTTACCCTACATTCTATCTTTCCTATCTTATCCTCTATGTCCCTCGTACTCAGCACTAAATCTATCCGGCTCTGCTTTAACACCCCTCTCACCACTTGCCTCCTTGTGAACTCCCTCTTCTCTGGATTCCTCTCCCTCCAGACATCTATCAATCCATTCACTCTCATTACCTCTTTCAGCACACCTCTTGTAGAGTCGCTCTTAAAGCACACACTCGCAGATGCATCCAGTCTCCCACACCATACGTTAAAGTCTCCCACCACCCTGCAGTTCTCCCCACACTTTACTTCTATTACCTCAAAAAATACCTTTCTCTCCTTCTCCTCATTTGATGCATACACATTTATTAGTCTGTATTCTTTCCCCACATAATCAAACGTGATCCCAATCACTCTCCCCTCCCCATCATCCACACATTTCTTTATATTGCTGAGTACTCCCCTCTTCAATAAAATAGCCACCCCTCTGGACCTTGCCCCACTATTATTCACATACATTTCTCCCATCCATTCCTTCTTTACTTCTCTCATACACTCCTCATCCCAATGTGTCTCTTGCACACACATAATATCACCGTCATAAACCTGCCAGGCTTGTTGCCTTCTGTTGTTGTCACGCAGCCCATTTACATTAAAAGATGTAATTTTTAACATAAATAGTATTATATACTGTTATGGTAAATTTGATGTCTGCTAACCTCTTGTCTCTTAGATGACACCTTGTTGTAAATCCAATATCTGCAGACAATTTGTTTCTTGATTAACACATAGACAATAATCATTTAAATGACCATTGTCTCCGGATTCTGCATCTCCCCAAAGTGCGAGACTTTCCCCCAGGGGGTGTGGCAAGGAGACAGTTGAAGAAATACACACCTGAAAGAACAAAGCCCCTTCCCCCTGGATAAATGCTTTTGATTCCCCTTGTTTTCTCACCATGAACACTGACTGGTGAGGACTGACCTCTTTTGCAGAAGCAGAAACACGTGGCCGGCCGGCAGAAACATTGAAAGTCTCTATTTCACTTCTCATCAGATGTAATAGAAAGGTAAGCAAAATCTTAGTAGGGAGTTAAGACGAAATTTCCACGACATATACACAATTATCTTTCTCTTCATTTTAAACTCTTTTTCACCTTCCCAAACCTTTTCACTTCTCGTTTCCCTAAAGGCCTTTTTCAGGTTGCCATCACCTCCTCCATGTTATCCTCACTGCTGTCTGTTACTTCTCCCATTGCCCATTCACATTCCTGCCCTGCCCGCAAGTCCTCCCTTCATTTTCTCCTTTATTCAGACTTCCATTTTCTCTCCTAATCTCGCTCTCTTTCCCACCATCATTCACTCGCCTGTCATCCGTCAGCCGTTCTCCATTGTTCAGTACCGTTGTCATTCTCCGTTCCATTGTTTCGTTTGCCATGTTATCAATACGATCACAAAAACACACGAAACGAGGACGTTCCCCCGAACAGCAAAGCTGCTGGGGGAATAAAACAAAACACACAACTATACAAACAAATATAGCCCACACACGATCAGTCAAAACACTCACCAAACGCTGTCACTCACTCTTTCAAACGCACATGCTCTCTCACAAACAAATTGCTGCAGGGCACCAACTGTCACAAGGTATTCCCAAGCAGTCTCCCATCCAAGTACTAACCAGGCCCAACCCTGCTTGGCTTTCAAGATTGGGTGTGTTCAGGGCAGTGTGGCCTTAAGCCATAGTCCCTGTGACAAATATATGTTATATAGGTGCTGGAGCCATACGTTTCCCCTATTTTACAAGAGAGCTGGCTTGAGAGGCTGCTGTTGAGCCTGCACATTGACTTCCCTGATGTGATTGTTCTCTGCAGCTGAAAATGGAACTCTCAGATAACTTATTGTCTGTCAAAAGCCTCTGTTCCCTGTGTGTAGTTTTGTGTCCGTTGTCATATAGAGAAACCAGAGAAGCTCAATCCCAAGACATGCTCATAAACTGCGTCTTCTCTAAACAGTATCGCTCTATTTTAGAAGTCAGAATACAATAATAGATTCTCTTTCAGAATCTATAAAAAGCTGGTTTGTGATTCCTTTGCTGGCTTATGGCCACACTGCCCTGAGCATGCCTGATCTCAGAAGCTAAGCAGAGTCAGGCCTGGATAGTATTTGGATGGGAGACCGCCTGGGAATACCAGGTGCTGTAAGCCTTTTGGCTTCTTCAGGCGCATGCAGTTTGGATACGTCAAATGCAAAAGCAGTCCCTGTTTGACTTTTTGGAACTTGTCCTTTCTCAGGACAAAGTTAAATGTATGAGAATCAAAGCCAACAATGGCCTGGGACATCTCAGCAGATCCAGGATCAGCAACATGGAGTCTGAGAGCCAAAACCAAACAGAGGTGTCTGCCAACCAATCAGCAGCAGCCCAAGCTGGTTAACTTCCTAGTGTCTTTGTCTGTGTGGCACAGGGTGATGTTCAGATGTTACATGCAGGCCACAGAGAGAAGAGAAAAAAGCTTACTGCACCTGGTATTCCCAATGGAAGACCTCCCATCGAAGTACTAACCAGGCCCGACCCTGCTTGGCTTCCGAGATCGGATGAGATCGGGCGTGTTCAGGGCGGTGTGGCCGTAAGCCACAGTCCCTGTGACAAATATATGTTATATAGGTGCTGGAACCATACGTTTCCCCTATTTTACCAGAGAGCTGGCTTTAGAGGCTGCCGTTGAGCCTGCACATTGACTTCCCTGATGTGATTGTTCTCTGCAGCTGAAAATGGGACTCTCAGATAACTTAGTGTCTGTCAAAAGCCTCTGTTCCCTGCGTGTAGTTTTGTGTCCGTTGTCATATAGAGAAACCAGAGAAGCTCAATCCCACGACATGCTCATAAACTGCGTCTTCTCTAAACAGTATCGTTCTATTTTAGAAATCAGAATACAATAAGAGATTCTCTTTCAGAATCTAAAAAAAGCTGGTTTGTGATTCCTTTGCTCGCTTACGGCCACACCGCCCTGAACACGCCTGATCTCGTCAGATCTCAGAAGTTAAGCAGAGTCGGGCCTGGATAGTACTTGGATGGGAGACCGCCTGGGAATACCAGGTGTTGTAAGCCTTTTGGCTTCTCCAGGCGCATGCAGTTTGGCTACGTCAAATGCAAAAGCAGTCCCTGTTTGACCTTTTGGAACTTGTCCTTTCTCAGGACAAAGTTAAATGTATGAGGATCAAAGCCAAAAATGGTTTGGGACATCTCAGCCGATCCAGGATCAGCAACATGGAGTCTGAGAGCCAAAACCAAACTGAGGTGTGTGCCAACCAATCAGCAGCAGCCCAAGCTGGTTAACTTCCTGGTGTCTTTGTCTTTGTGGCACAGGGTGATGGTTAGATGTTACATGCAGGCCGCAGAGAGAAGAGAAAAAAGCTTACTGCACCTGGTATTCCCAAGCTGTCTCCCATCCAAGTACTAACCAGGCCCAACCCTGCTTGTTGTTTAAACTGCACCAACGTAGATTTATCTTTGTAATGTCTTGTGTTCTGTTCTGGGTGTTCATTCATTACAGATTGTCCAAATAGTGAAATCTAAGTGAAAAGAAGCCCTGATAAAAGCAGAACTATTCATGATAAATGCTCTTAACCTTTTGTAGTTTCAGTGAATGTGATCAACACTCTGCAACTGGTGTATTTAAGGTGATTTCTATAGTTTATATAGAATTATTCTATAGTTTATATAACTTCCAAATGAGGATATAAAGATACAGCTAACAGCAAAGCTAACAATAAGCTACATAGAAGGAAAAGCATCAGCCAGGCTCTGTCAGAGGTGACAGTGTAGAAACAGAGTGCAGGCATTAGAGGGAAGTACAGGTTAAGAGGTATATTACATTTCTACACCTGAACAGGGACTTGAACCCTGGACCAATGGCGATTTTAGGTAGTGGCCAAGGGTGGCCAGGGCCACCACTGAAATGTCATTGGTCACCCCGATGGCCACCCTAGATCTGATAGGTAATTGATCAAGTTCGTCCACACAACAAACAAGAGAAACGCTGTCAGTCAATGGTGATGGCTGGCTGACGGATCAGTTTTACATTTTGAACTAACACAACAGGGCTCTCAAGTTTTCAAGTTTGCTTGGAGTGAGATTCGGGCGGGGCAGGGGCCGGGCCGTGTGCGTGGGGGGGTTTCTTTCTGTTTTTTTTGGGGGGGGGGGGGGCTGGTCCCTTGCAGTATCCCATTGCCATAAACTAGCTACTTAAAGAACAAAGAAATTTTTTTATTTATACCAAAATCACAAATCTTCACTTTTACACTAAATTCTGCTATATTTTAAAATAAATAGTTTTAGGTATGCAAAGTCTTAACAAACAAAAAAAAACAGACAAATTAAATTAAGAAAAACAAACATAACCCCAAATGGGCCCCTTGAGCAGTCCCTCTCTGTGTGTGTTTGTTTATGAGTGTTGTTGTAAGTGTTTGTGGCAGATTTTGATGCTTGATGACTGATATTGGGGGCTCCCATTTAAAGCACTGTGGCTCAATGTCAGCCATTTTCACAGTCATGATGGATGACAGAGTTCCATTCAGAGCCAACGTGTTCCTGGTCTTGGTTTTATTGAGCCCCACCATGGAAAAAACCCTCTCTGCATCAGCATTTCAGTGCGGCAGAACTAATACCAGTTTGGCAATTGTAGATAGTCTTATTGGGAATCTGTTCATACCAGTCACCTTTGAAAAAAATGAACCACGGAAGCCTAATTACACTCCTACATAGTTTTCATTTTTCATTAAGTTGCTCATGTCAAAGGGTGTGTGCTGAATATTTAGGTCTACTACTCCAACAAACACTTTAACCGGCAGGTATTGGTCTTTTACAAGGAGTAGCAAAACTATAGTAACTAATAAAAGATTCAAATAAATGAAGATATGACCTGCTGATGATCCTGACGGTTCTCTTCCACCTCCAGCTCATCTACAACTTCTGCATGCATTCAAAGCATAATAGGTTATGTCCGCTGTGCATTCATGGGACGCGTGCTTGCAGCTGAAAGCTATTTCACACCCGGCAAGAAGAAATTCTGTTTTCTGATTGGCTGAGAAATTCTATTTTGTGATTTGCCGATGGGTTGCTAAATCAAGACAGCTGTACCAGAGCTATCGTTCTGAGCTGTACGAGCGCACAGTAACCTGCCATTGACTCGTTTATAGTATCGGCCATTAGAATTCCTGTGCGACGAAGTTGATCATTTCTCAGCGTGAGAAATGGCATGTGTGGCGTGTGAGCGTGTGAACTTGTTGAAATGCGTGTGTCTCACGCTCATTGCGTGAGACTTGAGAGCCCTGACACAATAATGGTCGGACTGATGCTGCAGAGAGCTGATTTCTGATCAGTTTTTCGAGTGACCATGCAGGTCTGGGCGGCTATGGCTTATTTTATCGTTCAACATCTGGCAACCCTGCTCAGTAGAGCCAACGAGAGATGAACACTGCCTGTCACCTGCAGCTCCCGGGAAACAGGATCAGAGAGCCCGCATCCATTAACTGGATTTATCGGATTCATACAATAAGGTATGGTAATATAATGATTTATGTCGTAATTTGCTCTGAGTGTGCAGGGGAACTTTATTCAGCAAACTTTATGTAAGAGGAACAGCTAAAAGACGAGAGGAGGGCACACGTTTTAGCTAAAACCGCAGCCTGCAAACCAGTTAGTCAGTTTCTTTTTTGTTGTTGCTAACAGGATAAATTGAATATGAAACCGTTCAGGACAGGAGCAGCATACGTTTCTCGAAAGTTGGGTACTTTCATGAGTAGGATACAGACAGCAGTAGGCTAGCAGCTAATTTATCCTGCTGTATGTCGAAACCTAGCACATGAAGTGAACGTTTGAAGTAAGCCGGACTCTGAAGTTGTGGTGACTTTGACAGTGAGGAGCCTCTTGTCCGTGTCTTCAACCCATTTGAAGAAGTAACAACTAGAGTTTAAGTAAAGTTGGAGTAAATCATTGAAGTAAAGTCCAGATCACGGTCACCAGCCCCCTGTAACCCACAGCGCAGGTCTACTTCAGAGTGTGACTTCACCCACCCATAGATAAACTTGCGGTAGCCTACATATTTGACCACAAATGTATCAATATCCCTAGTAACAGAGAACGTAAATATAACGTTTGACTTTGGTTCTCTAAAGGTTTGGTTATAACCAAACCAAAATCTACTACTTAAAAACGTTCCCTTTGGTTACAGTGAAACCCAAACGTTCCTTGGACGTTTAGGGAACCACCCATATGAAACGTTAGCCAGTAGTTACACTGCTACTAACCAGCAACATTATGCTTAGTTGTTTTTCGGGTTTTTTCAGAACTTAAGGTGTAATTAAAAATTACACTTGGAAAAATGTCATTTTTGTAATTGTAATTTTTCATTAATTTCTTATAGTGCCTGAATTGCTCATTATTATTATTATTGAACCAAAAACGAAATATTAAAATACAAAATGTATGATATTTCTTTTAAATTCAGTGAAGGGACACAAACATAGGTCTACAAAGAATACAAAGTTATTTTGAGTATTTATGAATTTTATCTCTGAGTTATATTCATTTACCATTATTTTATACATTTTCCTTGAGCACACCTCCGCTCTTTTTGATCCTGCTGGGCTTCTGTAGCCCCTCCCCTCTGCCCTCACAGTCTCGTTGTGTTCTGCTGAGGGTAAGTTGCGTGAATAATACAGCATTGACATCGTGTTATTTTCTTCGAAAATGTAGCCATTTATGATTTAAATATTTGTTGTACATTATTCTCTGTTACATACTTTATGTTTCCAAGATGTCTTGTGTTACTTTTTTTTTTTACGTTAATATAAGTTTTATGGATGTTTTTAGGTTCGCGTTTCTGGCGCGAACGCACGACATAGTCGTACAATAGAAGTAAATGCTATAGTTTAGATTCAAACAAAGAGCATACGCTTACTACAACAGTTCTGTACTTTAATGCAGAGAGCAATTTTGTGGACAGGGAACTGCCGTCCTGCCTGTAGGAAAACATTCACATAAGGGATTGAGAATGAGGAGTCACGTGACTCCGGTCGGCCATGTTGGCAGAAGACGCGATTCAAAAGGTAACATTTCATTTTTGTTGACTAGTTAAAGTTGCACTATGTAGGATGGCAGTAAAGTTGTTTTTTTTTCAAAATCAGTGAAATATGTGTTCTCCTAATCTCTTGGACTGAGCATACCACTTTATTAGTGCAGCTTTCATTCATCGTTTCTCCATTTATTGTCTATATAGCATATTATTTGAACCAAAGATTAAATGGAATAAGTAAAATAGGCTACAATAAAATAAGTTGTTTTAAATTCAGTTAAATGCAGACACACTCAAGTAAGTCAAGGGCCTAACTCCTTGATAATGAGTTCCATTGTTAGGTGAGCTATACACTATTTGCTATGTACTATATTGAAAAGGTTAATATTTTTTCTATGCATGTAAATACAGTTTTGTTCTACTTGCTGAAAAATCATCTCCTCACACAGATAACTACAAGCTGGCAGAGAAGAAATATGTGCAATATATGGTCAATTCCTGCACAGAGACAGATGATGGCACAGCCATTAACCAGAAAAGAGTGCGCAGGCCCCCCGGGGATATTCCTCCAGTGAGGGTAAGGCCTCTTCAGTACAGACTGAATTATGTACAAAATTAAATAAATGTTTCCTTGTCAGTACAAATTATGGTCTTTCGTTGCAGATGAGTCAGCTCTTCAGCCAAGAAAACAGGCCAGGAATGTGCGGCGATGTGAAAGCCCAGTTGGTAAGTTTGTCAAATAATTTTGCATATCTTGGTGCCAACGTCACAGAAATCACCCATTACATGTTATGTGACTAATCTAATTGGTTCTTTTTTTTCTTTTCAGAACAACACATTCCTTCACCATCATCATGTAAGCGTTTTCCCAATTGTGTGATGCTTCTGTTTTCAAATTACATACATAAGAATCTCGCCATATTATAATTGACATCTGTGTCATCTTTCTATGCAGGGCCTCAGAGCCGTGTAGCCGCCAGTCCCTCCAGCCATGCACCCAGCTGTCAGACGGGTGAAGACTTGGATATTGAGGAACAATAACTATTCACGGAAGTCGAGGGTATATTTGCTTTGAATTATATATTTATACTATCCGATTACAAGCTCCTAACCAAGAAAGCATGCCCACAATTTTCTTTTCAAAAACTTCAGGAATGACCCATGGCGAAGAGCGGGGGGCATCAGGCATGGCTGTCCTAATAAAGCGTAAGTACTTGATACACAATTGATGTTCACACAGCAAAAGTGTTTTGAGTGTAAAACTACAATGATTTTCATCTCAATTCTACCTTTAGTTATGAAGGAACAGAAGGCCATCCAGTTGCAAACAAGAAGAAGTAAGTACTACATGCACACATTTTCACACATAACAAGTATATTAATTAAAAAAAAATAAAAATCAATTCTATAATAAATACACCTAGCAATGGAAGAGCACATGGGCCGTGTGACCAGAAGGATGGAGGCTATCGAGAG
The DNA here is from genome assembly GCF_027942865.1 of Odontesthes bonariensis. NCBI lineage: Eukaryota > Metazoa > Chordata > Actinopteri > Atheriniformes > Atherinopsidae > Odontesthes > Odontesthes bonariensis. The sequence goes on from NC_134516.1 coordinate 34,073,235, forward strand.
GAGGATTGAGGGTTTGGAGAAGAAGTCTGACACGTTAGAGGCTGCTGTTCTCTCCAACCTGCCTCAGCATCAGCCTCCTCAGCAGGAAGAGGTCCTGCTGAGTCAATGTCAAACAGTGGAGGAGCTGGAGGAGCTAGGAGTCTGGCCCAACCAGAGAGAAAGAACCAAATGGTAATTAATTGGTTATAATTATATATGAACATGTAATGTGTTTAATTTGAATAATGAAAGTAGATCACATAAGCTTTTCATTTGTTTTCACTTAATTTAATTTGTTTAGTCTTTTTCTAGAAACGTTTCCTGGGAAGCCTGGGTGGGGTGAATCCGGGGGCCGCCGTTCGGCGCATGTCACGCCAGGTGGCTACAAATCAGTTCCTGGGGGAGTACAGCCTGAGGGGGAGGAGGGCAAAAAAGGCCTTCCAGGGCCTGGCCCTGTACAAAGTTATTACCGGTAAATTTAACAGGTATTTTTTTACAATTCAGTGTTATGCCAAGTTTGATCGAGGTTTAAATGTTTTTTTAAACTTTCATTTAACTTTCATTTGTAGAGGCCTGCATGCAGAACTACTCGCTAACAATTGCTGACATAGAAGAGTGCATTAGCCATGCACTGAAATTTGCACCGCACAGAAGGTAAATGTAAACTTTAGTTTGTCATATCAATCTCTAAATAGTCACATTAATGAAATTAAATATTGGTACTAAGTTGGATTAAACCGTTTCGTATTCTTTTTAGGCCATCTCCTCAAGACGGAACAGACTGAACCAAATACCACCACCAGCACCCACACCCATTTTTTTTATTATTGTAGTTAATTGTATTTTATTTATACTGTTTTTTTGTTTATATTTTATTATTATTGTTTTATTGAAATAAAACCATGCAAATACACCCATTTTTTATGTTTATTCTTGTATTTAACAGTATTTGGTATTAAACATTCAAACGTTTGACTTTGGTTCTCTAAAGGTTTGGTTATAACCAAACCAAAATCTACCACTTAAAAACGTTCCCTTTGGTTGTATAGGGGAACCAATACATAATAAACAAGGTTGGGGGAACCTCATGAGAACGTCTAGGGAACCAAATATCTAACCAACTACGTTGTGGGAACCATATGGGAACGGCAAGGGAACCATATGGGACCCACAAACATAACGTTCTGGGAACAAAAATAGGTGTAACCTGCTAACCAAATTAGAACCGAAAAAAAAACAAAAATCAACGTACTCAGAACCTAAAAACAACCAAGGGCTCACGTTCCAGGAACATTCTCGGAACGAAAAATTGTTAGTAGGGATATCGTAATCCTGTTGTTCAAATGCAGCGAAAATAAATTGTCATTCACACAAAATCATGATACATTCATCAAAGTGTAATATGGTTTCGAAACGTTTATAATTCCTCATAGATAGAAGGCGCTGTACAAAATAAAAGTATTGTAACGACCCAGAATTAAGGTAAAAGCACACGGACTGGCTTGTTTCCTCCTCTCCCTGTCAATCACTGGACCGCAGGTCATGTCACTCAGGTGTGGGCTGGTGATTGGGGGAGAGCAGTGGGCGTGGGGAGGTCTGGTGCTCTCCTGGGGTTGGTTGCGGAGCAGGACTGAGAGTCACCCGTGTTCTGTGATTGTACTGCTAGTGTAAAACTTAATAAAGAGCAGTTCGGCAACCGCCGGTCTCAGAGCCTCCGTGAAGTCACTACAGTATTATTATTATTATTTTCAAGCCAGTTCGGGTCTCATTCATGAAACGGATTTGCACAAGAAAATCTCCAGATAACCACTAGCTACGTTTTACCTCATGTCACGGCTAGCCACAAGATAGCTTTTCAAGCCAGTTCGGTAACTAGATAGCTGGCGCTACCTAACTGAAAAACGTTGATAACTAGCTACTGGCTAGCCTTTGACATATTGAGCTGAAACCAATTGAGGTTGTGGCATTTCATATCATTTTTGTTCTATGAACCGTTCTTAAAAAGTCTGCTAGTTGGCGTTGGCTAGTATGCTAGTGGTGGCTAAGGCTAGCAGAATTTCCGTGTTTTTTTGGAACCATACAGGAGTTTTTCAGCTCTTAAACTCATCAAAAATCAACTGCGTTCAACTACGTCAGAGAACAGACTCACAGGTTTAGCAATTCTCAGTTTGAGATTGAGTCTAAACGTGCAAAAAAATTAGATTTGGATGAGTTTGTTAAGAGATTTGCTGCACAGCAATCGTCACATACAGCTTCTGTAAATTTGATACTGAATAGCAATCAGTTGATATACATATTTTGTTATTGTTAATGGGGGGAAAACATTTCTGCTGCTACAATAATCCCAAGGGAAACACTGTTTTAATATACTAAAAAGTGGAATGCTCATGTATGTAGACCAAATATTGAATTTATCACACTTGTGTGTTGAAAAAAACTGTTGTATATGGGCTCATATAAAGTACAAAGTACGATGGGCTTCCTAAAAAAATGCCACCCTACAATATATGCCTGCCACCCCTCTACCACCCCATGTATAAATCTCTAGAATCGCCACTGCCCTGGACCCTCAAATTAAAAGTCTGTTGCTCTACCAACTGAGCTGTCCAGACCCTATGAAAGTGTTTCTGAGTGACATCTGACATCTGAAACACTTTGTAATTCCTCCAGGTACCGACAGACACAAGTGGTTTCCCAACTGATGCAATTTATTGAATCCATCTTGTTTTAGAATCATTTATCTGCAGATCTCTTCTGTGCGCATTCCACTTCTGTCTTGGTTGCAAGTTGAGCAAATATTCTTTCCTCCAACGGATCCAAAACTCGTTGGCCAAATATTGCACTCTTCTCCATCTTTTTTGAAGATACAAATCTTCTTTTGTGAACTCTCCTGGTGGAGGTTGAACAATGGTTGACTTCATGGTTAGGATGTGGTTCGGTGTCAATGGTTCAGGGCCTGTTGGATCATTCAAATATTCCACAGAGAGTGGCCTACTATTGATAATCGCCATGACTTCGTACAACAAGGTTCTCAAAGATGTAGTGTCGAGTCTCTTCACTGAATGGTCAAGAACAGCTGAAAGAATACTACGGATGGTCCTTATCTGCCTTTCCCAGACTCCGCCCATGTGGCTTGCTGATGGAGTATTCATGAGAAATTCACATCCAAGTAATTTCACCTTTTCCTGATCCATATCCTTCAAGAGATTAGCAAACTCTCTCTGGGCACCAACAAAATTGGTTCCCCTGTCACATCTTAGTTGCCGAACATTACCTCTGATTGCAATAAACGCACGCAAAGCATTGAGGAATGCGTCTGTGCTTAAGTCGTCTACTACTTCAATATGTATGGCTCGTGAACATAGACATGTAAGTATGAGTCCATACCTTTTGAGCTCTTTCCGTCCATCTTTGATGAAAATCGGACCAAAACAATCCATGCCTACATAGGTGAAGGGTGGTGTAGGCTCTGTCCGGTCCACTGGTAAATCTCCCATGCTTTGAGACTCTGTTTTCCGTCTGTACTTGCGACACTTGACACACTTGAAGATGTATGATGAAACTGCACGGCTGCTTCCAAGGATCCACCAACCGTTAGCTCGCAGTTCATTCATAGTCATTCCACGACCTTGGTGCTGAACCTTAGAGTGAAAATGTCTTATCAATAAAGTTGAAATATGACTGTCCTTGGGGAGTATTGCTGGATGCTTCACGTGTGGATGTAAAACTGCTTGACTCAAACGTCCGCCAACTCTGAGAACTCCTTCTTCGTCCAGAAAAGGACTTAGCTTGTACAGTTTATGGTCGTTGGTCTTGGAAACAGTTTTCTTTGATTTCAGACTCTTTATTACTTCAGCAAAAGCTTTTTGTTGAACAAGTTTAATGACAAACAGTTCTGTTTCTTTTCTCTCTTCTAAACTTGTACTTTCTTTACTCTTCTGCATTTCACCCTTAAATTCCTTGACCCTTTTTCTCAAGATTGCAAGTGCTCTTATCAGTCTTGACCATTCTGAGAACTTCTCAAATCTGTCAAGAATAGTTAGCTCTTCTTTGGCATTGGTTGTACACACAAAAACTTTGCGAAGTTCTGGGTCATTTTCCTTGGTCTCTCCCACCTTGACATCTCTATCGGGTAGGTTCCTTTCCCGGAGAAAGGCTGGTCCTGTGAACCAATCAGATGACTTTAGTCGTTCTGCTGTTAAACCTCTAGAAGTGTGGTCTGCAGGGTTGTGCTCTGATGTAACATGCGCCCATTGCTCTGGTTGTGTGCTTGATTTGATTCTTTGAATGTGGTTAGCAACAAACACTTGAAATCTTCTGGCATCATTATTAATGTAGCCGAGAATGACAGTTGAGTCTGTCCAGAAGAACTCTTGTATGTCTGGGATTTCAAGCTCTGTTTTGAGTAGATCACTGACTCTAACGGCAACAACTGCTGCTGAGAGCTCGAGTCGAGGGATAGTTGTGACACTAGAAGGTGTGACTCTTGACTTGGCCATTACTAAACAACAATGAACTTGATCTGTTTGGCTAATGACTCGCAGGTAAGTACATGCACCATATCCATTGACGCTGGCGTCTGCAAAGTGATGTAACTCATAGCTTTTGACTTCTCCAAAATCACCCGGAACAAAACATCTTTGAATCTGTAAGTCAGCTAAATTGGAAAGATCTTTGATCCATGACTCCCACTGGGGTCTTAAGTGCTCTGGAAGCTCTTGATCCCAGCCTACCTTATCCCGGCACATTTGCTGAAGAATCTGCTTGCCTACGAGAACAAACGGTGCAATAAAGCCAAAAGGATCATAAATAGAGGCTACGGTGGAAAGTACTCCCCTTCTTGTCAATGGGTTTGACTTGACTTGAACTCTGAATTTGAATGTGTCTGATGTGACGCACCATTCTACTCCAAGGGCTCTTTCAATGCGTGGCGAACTAAGAGACATATCCAGATCTTTAACTGTGGCAAGCTCTTCAACTGGAATAGTGGACATAACACTCTCACTATTGGACACAAACTTGTGAAGTCTTAACTTCCCTGTAGAGCACAACTCTCTTGAGTCTTTGATAAGTTGAATAGCTTCGCTCTCAGTAGAAACGCTTGCCAAGCCATCGTCAACATAAAAGTTTCTCTGTATGAAGAGTATTGCGTTCTCTGGAAATCTATCTTCACCTTGGGCCGCAAGGTGTTTCAAACCGAAGTTGGCACAGCCCGGAGAAGAAGCTGCACCAAAAAGATGAACTTTCATCCGATAGACTGATGGTGTCACTTCCAAATCTCCCTTCTCCCACCAAATAAACCTTCAATAATCCTGATCTGCTTTTGTGACGTGGAATTGGTGAAACATTCGCTCTATATCACACATGAATGCGACAGAACTTTTGCGAAAACGACAAAGAACACCCACCAACGTGTTCGTCAGGTCAGGACCGGTTAACAGATGGTCATTGAGAGAGGTGTCTTGGTACTTGGCGGAGGCATCAAATACAACTCTGATCTTTCCTGGTTTATGTGGGTGATAAACCCCATGGTGTGGAATGTACCATGCAGGATTATTGTCTATTTCTTCATCAGGGATCTTTTCTGCGTCACCTCTTGCGATTATGTCATTCATAAAGTTTGTGTAGTCACTGTAATATGTTTTGTCTTTCTTAAGCCTCTTTTCCAGACACTTTAAACGATGCATTGCACATATTTTGTTGTCAGGTAGCTTCGGTCTGCCATCTCGAAATGGTAATGGCATCTCATAGTGACCCCTTTCATTTCTCTTGATGTTCTCTTTAAGTTTGGTGAGAAACTTCAAATCTTCTTGTGAAACAGGATTGATTGTGCGATTTCCGATTGTAGGTGTTCCAAATGTGACCAGTCTTTAGCCGTTTCGTTAGTTGGGATGTGAGCTTTGTTGGCTGGAATAAACTCTCTTGTATAAGTTGGAGGTAGAGTTATCCTCTTACTTCAGTTAAAGCCACGAACTTGGAGATTTTGAAGTCTGCAAGACTGAACAACTGTGGTCTGAGAAGACATAGTAGATAACTCTAGTCTGACAGGTTCTTGGGTTGTTTCAAGTGAGTCAGCAACTTCACTGAGTACAAAGGTAGTGTCACTTTGCGAGTCCAGTAAGGCATATACAAGGACTTCTTTGGGGTTTGCTGAAGATGACAGCCACACAGAAATGATCGCAGCTGTTTGTGTATTGTTTTCTTTGCTTACAACTCTGTTTGTTGTAGCTGAGGCTGTAACTTGTTCTTGAGCTTCATTGTTCTGACTTGGTTCAGTATTTGTGTTCGACTTATCAGGATGTTTATTTCCATTCTTAATTTTGACTCTATCTTCATGAAGACAAGTAGGATGCCTCTTGCTGCACTTCTCACAAATGTTGCGGTTGGTACAGTTCTTTGAATAGTGACTTGATTTAAGACAACCAAAACACAACCTTTCTGACTGAATGAACTTGACTCTGTCAGCCACAGCTTTCTCCAGAAAACTTCTGCATTTGTATAGACTATGCTTGGGTTTTTTACAGAATATACATGTTAGCTGTGTTTTTTCTTGGGACGTTGTCATCAGTGTTTTAGCTCCAATTTGCCATTGTCTTGTGGGCTTCGGCTTTTCTGCTTTATCAGACTCACCTTGCTTCAGTGATTGCAGTGACGTAACCGGATTACATGCAATCTTTAGCTTCTCTTGTTAGAAATGCAACAAATTGGCTAAAAGTGGGAAACTGACTCGTTTGTTCTTCTATTTCCATAACCTAGCAGTTCCAGCTAGCAGCGAGCCAATCTGGAAGCTTGGAAAGAATCTTTCTGTTCTCATTGCAGTCGTTAAGAATCTCTAAGGACTTGAGATGAATCATTGCCGCTTCACAACTATGCAAAAAATCTGCAAAGTCTCTGAGCTCAAAACTATCCTTTGAGGTCAACTTTGGCCATGCCTGTAACTTATCTCTGTAAGCTTTTGCAATTGTGAATGAGTTTCCGTATCTTTCATCTAAAATCTTCCACGCAGCAGCGTATGCAGATTCTGTTCCGAGCAGGAAGTATCCTTCAAGTGCACTCCTAGCTTGTCCACTCACATATCTCCTAAGGTAGAATATTTTCTCCTTATCCGGGATGTTCTTTTGATCAATCAGTGTTACAAATGAATGTTTCCAGTCGCTGTATCTTATGGGATCCCCATTAAACATTGCAGGTTCAGCAACAGGAATGCGGCTTGCACTTAGTGCACTTGCTAGCACTTTAACAAGCTCTGATGTACCATCAATTGGAGGTGTGGCAATAGCTTGTGGTGCTGCTTGTTCAAGTAGAGATGAGAAACTTACATGTGTATCTCCTTTAACTTCTGTGTTGATCTTTGTTACACCTACTTTGTCCTCCTCTTTAACACTTGTCTGGTCATACACCTGCATTCTCGCTTGTGCTGCTTTAAGATCTTTAACCTTTTCCAGGTGCCGAATCTTTCTTTTCTTTTCTTCTAGAGCTCTCTGTAGCTCTGCATACTCTTCCTCTTGCTGAGCTTTCAACTTAACTTCATCGGTTTCTTGTTGCATCCTCAGCTTGATTTCCTCTGCTTCCCTCTCTAAGCGCCTTTGTCTGACCAATGCATCTAGTTCTACGGCTTTCTTCCTGACTTCTGCTTCAAGCATTGTAATTTCTTGCTGCTCCCTTTCTTGTTCTTGTAACACTATGAGAACAGCTTCACTTGCAGCTGCTTCTGCTGCTGCTTCCTGATGTTTACCAGAGGATCTGCTTGAATGCTCAGATGTTTTTCTACTTGTGTTAAAGAAGCTCAACTTGCTGTTTGTCTGAAAGAGGGAGCCTGCATCTGGCCAATCTTGCTCCTCTTCTTCATTCCCATCCAATCGATCAGTCGCTTTCTTGACAATGAAGTTTGAGATCTCCACACATAGATCTACTTTGCGGCGTGTTGCTTGATCTGGAGGGGTAAGCTTGCGGAACTTTTCATACACCTTTGTAACATCTGCACAAAGACCTGTAACATCACCAATAATGTCTTTAAGTAAGTCTTCACTTAATGTGTCTGATTGAGAGAGGGGTTGCTTGGATGATTTGGCATGTGTTCTCCACTTTTCAAAATTATAGTTAAATCTTTGCTGGAGTCCTTGAATCCTCTCTTCCTGCATTTTCCTTTTTCTGTGAGCGTTTTCACTCTCTGACCTCTTCTTAGTTGTGTTTGCTCTTGCTGTTCCTTAGGAACAGTAGCTTTTCTTCTTTAGACTGCAACTGAGGGTCTGTACTAACGTCAGGATCAACTGAGAAGTCACTTGGCTCAGTCATAGTTGTGGCTTGTAACTTAACTCGTCACTAACGTGAATTACATCCAAAGTAAACTGACAGTTATCTTCAACTAAAACCAGCTTAATAAAGAATAAATGTAACTTAAAGAGTTGTTATGTCAACTTAACTATTCCCAAAATAATTTCAAAATGTTACTTAATCACATTCCAAACTGTTCAAACAGTATACAGCATTAATTCAACTGTTAACAAAGTCTCAATATGAAACAAAAATATTAGTGCCTACACTTACAGTATGTTCCTTTAAACTTAAAACTTGGGATTAGCTTGGAAACAGAAAACTAGGGACCTTATTTTACTCACAGTTTAATTAGTCAACTTTTAAACTTGTACCTTTTACTTGAACCAACTCTTAACTTTTGAATGTCCAAGTTATCTTAAATGTTGCTCCTCAAACCGCATGCTTTTCGTCCCATGCGCTCCTGACTCAAGTGTACCTTCACGACTCCACACAGTGCACGCGCTGATCACGCTCTGATGAGGCTACTGCTCCTTGTATCATGACGCCCCACATGCTCTCAACCAGCGCAGATCAGTCGAGTTTTCACTGTAATTCCTCCAGGTACCGACAGACACAAGTGGTTTCCCAACTGATGCAATTTATTGAATCCATCTTGTTTTAGAATCATAAACACACCGTGAAAACTAAAAACACAGAGAGGACAACAATTAGCTTGCTTGAAATAAAAGACAGTTGGCAAATAAAACTACTTCTACAACATAAAACCGACAAAATACCTCGTTGGCTGAGTACCACATAAGGAATTAGGCTTTCTTCTTATTTTGCTTGGCTTGCTTCGTTTCTTAAACCCGTGTCCATACTTTTCCTTTTCTTTTACCTTTCGAGATCGCTTCTTCTTGACTTATTGCTACTCAGCACAAGCACAATCTGACATCACAGCGCCCTCTAGTGGCGCTTCGCAAAATAAATATAAAAATACAGAAAACATGTAGAAATAGAAATGTGGCAGTTACACACTTCCTGAGTCCAAAGCTGTGACGCTGTTTTCTGAACAAATGCCTGGTTGATGTGAACTTGTGTTGCAGCCACTGAGCATAAAGAAGAAGGCCTTCATGGAGGGAAACAGGGAGTTAAGGAGGAGTGTGAAGAAAAAAGGAAGAGAGCAAGTCGGTGGGAAACTATCTGCAGCAGAACAGTGTGAGGGATGTGTGGTCAGGAATGGAAAAGCTCACAGGCTTTGGGCTAATGTGGGATCAGACAGATGGAAGAGTTCAGACAAACTCAGCATGCTGCTGCCTCCTGCTACAGACCTCACATCCTCCATGTACATACAGCTTCCGCTCTGCTCTAATAAAATCCAGATTTTTTTTTTTTTATTTATTTATTTTTTTTAACCGCAGCCTCATCTGAGAAAATCACCCTTCAGGTGACTTAAAAACAACATGTTGGCAGCGATTTCCGCTGCACTTACATGCAGCGTGATGTCCCACAGAGAAAGTTAGAGGCAGCAGAATGTCATGAAGGTTTCCTACACAGTCTATCCCGTGCATGTACGCTGGGACAACATGGTGGTCCAGTTAAATGGACGAGTACACCTGGAACTGAAGCTGGACTTACCTGTGCATGCAAGCGTTCTGAATGTCCTGATCAAGATAAAAATATGTAAGATACAGAACAAAAAGCATACATCTCCAGCTGAAAACATGAAACCTGCAGACTACAAATAAAATGTTCCACTGGGGTGACCGATCCAAGTTGGTTATTAGGAGGAAATTTCATGAATATCCTCAAAACTAGTTTTTCTCATTGTGCAGACTTCAGGTTTTTGTTTTCAGTTTTGTACAAAGAAAATAGACTCAAATGTAACCTCTCTTCAATGCATATTCAGAACTTATTTAAATCTTCCAGCAAAACTCTTGTTTTGATCGTTTTCTTTAAAATAAAGATTTTTAAAAAGCTAATTGACCATGTGCTCTGTTTGACATATAACATCAGTTATATCATGCAAAGTTAGCATATTGACAGGTTTCAACTATATTTTTCAGTGGCGGCCGTGCTTTGGCTCACTGGGCCTTCAGTGCGGGTTTACCGTCCATTCAGAGTCGCTATTTAAATCCGTCCTGAGTGCCCACATGGATCTGGATCTCACTAAACGTGCTGTATGCCAATAAACACAGAGAGACAGCTGTTAGAAGACTTTCTTCTGCAGGTTTCCTTCTGATTGATTTATCTTTTAAACACATATTCAGCAGCAGGATGTTTATTCATCAATTAGCCTACTAATAATGAATTATGAGAGAGATTTCACGTATTGAGAGCAACTTCCATTGTTATTTTTATTATTATCACGTATATCAGCAGTTCAGATTATTCGATAATTTAATTTTATAATTTAATATTTATACATGTAAATAAAATACATAATACTCAGAAGAGTTCCTGATTATTATCTATCTATTGACATAACATTGAGATGCTCCATATGTTAGTCCATTGTTGCCAGTTAACTGCAGCCTTGCACCTTTCAGCAGCAGCTGTTACTGCTGAGCAATCAGTTCCCTCTGCACTGAGGATCATATGAAAGCAGCTCCTGCAGCTTCAGGTTAGTGTCACAGGGCTCTGAACTTTGTGTTAGTGCAGTTTGGCAGCAGCAGGTCCCAGGCAAGCTTTAATTATATTGCACCAGAATGAGGTGAGTAACTTCTAGTCTATCCCAGTGCTTCTAAGTGGTGGCACTGAACCTCTGCTGCCTTAAATGTCTGAGGCAAGCAGAACCTCATTTGGTTGCAGCATTACACTATGAATATACAGTTAAGCTCAACAGGACTGTGCATGTTAAGGAGAGGTGGTGGTTGGACCCCACTGGTCTCTAAATGTACTCAGAACTTCATGTGAGATGTCCCTGTTTCTGCAGGGTTTTGTGGATTTCTTATGTGCTGATTGGAAGCATCACCTGCATTCCTGCATAAAGCGGTAAGCTGATCCCAATCAAATCAACAACTAAAAGCAGTTTATATTGAGGCTGATCTTAATTCTCCTTTTCTTCACCCATGTATTAAGTTTATGGACAAGATCTATATAAGCCAACGTATCAGAAACCAGCTGGAACCAGTGGTTCTGGAGCACAGCAGCATGGTGCTCAGGGAGATCAGTCTGGAGCTCCTGGCAGCAATTACCAGTTTGAAGATGGGAGCTGGAGCCTTTCATCTGACACCAGCGGCGAGGGCGAGCCAGTCTTCACTCCTGTGACCAACGAGGATCAAGTCTACGCTTACAAATCTCGGTCCCACTACAACAAGAAGTGTGTGCTGTTCACCCAGTTCCGCTACAGCCCAACAGAATCTGAGCCAGATGTAGCGTTATTGGGTATTTATATACGTATTAAATATAAGGATTTATGAGATGTTCTTACAGTCTCAAATAAACCTTACCTCGAATTCAGGGCACCACCTACCTAGGTTTTGACTTAATTTAAGTCACAGTCAGGTAGGAAAACTGTTCGAAATCTTACGATCCTGGTATGTTAAATTAATCTTTCAATTAATATTCAGTCTCATATCTCGCTACTTTCGTGAAGTTCTCGTTTGGTTGGACAGACATTACGTAAAGAAAGCATACGACACAATCTGTGATTGTAACATATATATATAGATATATGAACTGTTTATTACAATGATATGATCTTAGACATGAACCTTTAAACAAACAGGAGATGCATGGAATATGGGTGATTATATAAAACACTTAGTGAATATAAAATATGGGAATGGAGAGATACTGGATGTATTCAAATAGTTTGGGTTGGCTGACTATTTGACGCTAAATACTGACATTTCGGATTAATTTATCATTCTGTGAAAGCCTCGAGACATCCATCAAACCCACTTTAAGGTGAAAACGGGTCGGTCTTACAGTGCTGAAGTTCTGTTTAGTCGGTTCGGAACACGGCAGCGGCCACGCGGGGTCCGAGGGGATTTCTCTTCCGCTCTCTGGGCCTTCCTGGCTGTGGTGGCTGACTTTAGCGGACTTCTCAGTTGCTTCTTTCACCGGGAAACCGAAACGATGGTGCCGAGGACTGTGGTTAGATGATCGAATCTTCTGGGTGTCAGTGGGTCCGTTGCTTCTCTGATGAAGTGAACTTAAGTTCACAGAAGATTAATAAAAGGTTGCTTGGAGTTGGCTTTCTTGGTAGGAAAAGGTGATGATGGCGTGAAACAGCGGAGGTTAGGACGTGCGACGTAGAAGGACGTGGATGGCGAGGGACGAACAAAAACATCGTCCGCTGCATCGTTATCCACACGTCCTTCCGTTCTCTCCTGAGATATGGGAAAACTCCCAAACTCTGGTGAGCTCTTCTCTTCTGCTTAAACCATCTCCAAAACTCTCTGAGCAGCTGTTCTCTGCTCAAATCTCCTTCTGAAACTCTGGGTTGGAACCCTTCTGGAACAAGAAGCAAGAAGCAAGAGAGCAGACGCCTGAAGCGAGCCAGCAAACGAGAGAACTAGAGAGAGAGTGTTTTTCGCGGGTTCCGGGTTTTGACTCTCGGAGGCGGGGCTTACACTACTTTTTCAGCCAATGACATGCTTGAACTGAGTGCATGTCTGTGTAAGGTGATCTGTGCTATATGGGGATTTCTGGATTTAGACAAAGAAAACTCTTATTTCTCCATTACTCCCATCTCATAGAACATTTGTCTCTGTGATTCTGAAAACACCACATCTTGTTAAGATATGCAGATTAAAGATATAACATAGACTTGTAATATAAAGACATCAAAATAACACACATGATAAAGACAATTATGACTTTCAAAATTCAGATGAATATCTATGAAATCGTGACATATGAATAGTGAACCACACAATGTTAATTTTCTGTGTTAACAATGGGGACACCAAACAAATACCGAAGGGACATCGTTAGAAGTTAATAGTTGCATATGTTGTCCATTTTACTGAGTCCTCTGGGATTTAAATGTTCAACTAATCAACACTGCAGACCACTAGGGGGCAATGTGGTTCCATCAGGCATGTTGGGCATTTTCCAACAAGTTTGTTTCTTCGTCAATATTTAAGCCAGAATCGTACAAATTGTCTCTATATGCGTCTTGTGATCAAGCTGGAAACCTGAAAGAAATTGTACACGGTTATCAAACACATTTAATATAGTTTTAAGATTCGACTAAAAGTGAGTCTTATGAAGTCTTCTCAGTTCGTATGTAGCCATCTGGTCGGTTTGCTGGTGAAAAGGGGTGTTAAAGTGTCAACTTTCGAGTTATGGTCCAGATAAGATAGTAAGTGTCCCACTTTTCCAAGAGTGAGTTCTTTGTTCATTAGAGTCTATCCCAATTTTTATTGCAAGCGTCTGTTGCTTATTTTTCACTCCCAAAAAGCTTTTAAGAGGGTAGAAGGTGAACGTAAATTAGGCAGTTTCTGTCTCTTTTTCCTTTGTGGAAAGAAAATGAAGATCTGGTTTATATCCACATACGTAAACATCCCCCACAGGAATGTTGGTTTTGTCAAAGTTTGAAAAACTCTTAATCCACACGACACTGTGACTGCTACCAGACTACGGCAAAACATCTCAGCACAAGGTTCAAGTTCAGAGCGGCTTCTGAGGATCTTTCTGGTGAGGCTCATTGTATTCTGCATGTGTGCTCTCTGTAGCTGCTGGTAGTTGACTGACTTTCTTTGTCTTGCAGATCTGCATATTCTAGAGGCATCGCTGCTGCTACTGCTTGAATAAATGGCTTTTTACAGTTTTTCTCGCTTGGTTTGGCTCATTTCTTGAAACTGAGATGATATTCCTAAAACTATAGGGTCACTTGGCCAAACAGACTTGCAGTACTTCGCAACACTTGAGATAACCAGCAAAATGTCATATGTCTCCCAAAACTTAATGAAGTCCCTGTCCCATATAAATAGTCAGTACCATTAAAAATGGTATAGATCCTTCTCAATTGCTTTGGCACATTTTCATTCATTTTGTCCTCCTGCCAAAATAAACTGGACGGTGCAGCACAACTACATGGATCCTCATCACATGCTCATATCGCTCCAAAAATAGTTTACCCATGAGTCAACTAAATTCCTTTCTCACACAAATCATCAGTGCTTCCAAAATGCATTGTCCCTTTGGCATTGTGTAAGCACTGCAAGTCAAAATGATTAGATGTTTTGTCTTTATGGAAAAGGTCTAGCTAAAGGAATACAATTTTCACACCACACACTGCACTCATTCTGCTGAGGAAATTGTGACTATTTTTATTCACAAGTACATTTTTACACATTACTGTAGGTAGGAAAGAAAAAAACAAAGGAAAAGGTATACAATATAGGCCTATGTATACAAAATACATTACAGTAGCCTATGTTACAGTAAAAAAAAAGTCAAGCATCACAAATGAAATACAGTAATATTCTGACTACTGTGTCACTTCCCTCTTGCTCCTGGTCACCCTCCTCATCTTCCGGGCCATCCATCCGCTGCAGTCTGTTTGGCCATAAATTCTCGTCAACATTGCATCTGTCTTCTTTGGCAATGCACCGTGGGAAGAAGCGCCTTGAATGCCTTAGTCATCCTCTACACTGATCGCCTATGATATCCTCACAGGCAGCATCCTTCGCATTGAGGAGGGACCTCTGGTTCTGAGCATGATGCTCATACACTCTCCATCTCCAAGCAGAGAAAAAAATCCTCAATAGAGTTAAGGAATGGAGAGTAGGGAGGAAGTGGGACATTATGCATCCTTGAATGTGTCTCGAACCATGCCCTGATTCGTTGGCCACGGTGAAAACTGACGTTGTCCCACACAACAACAAACTGGGGTAGGTGGAGCCCTTCGAGACCCCTCTCGTTCTCCGGAACTAAATCTAAATATAAACGGTCAAGGAAACGGAGGAGCTTCTCAGTATTGTATGGGCCCAAGCTTGCCATGTGTGTGGCCACACCATTTTCAGAAATGGCTGCACACATGGTAATATCCCCCCCCCCCCCCCGCTGGCCAGGGACATCCACTGTGGCCCGCTGGCCAATGACATTACGGCCATGCCTGCGGCCCTTGGCCAGGTTGAACCCTGCCTCATCAACGAATACAAGTATATGGGGGGTGTCATTCCCCTCTAGTGCCAGGATTCTCTACAAAAGAGAAAAAAAAAACAAATCAGTCATATAGATGGGTCACCACACGGTCTGTAATACTCTTCACAAAGTATATATAACCCACTGTTCCAAACCTAGAGTGCAGGCATATGCAGAGGTTCTGCAGGTAGTTTTTTCACACAAATAGAAGGGAGACATAATGATGAGAGTGTTCTGTTACAGTTCTTTGGCAAAATACTGTGGTCAGATACTGCATTGTAAAGCTGGATTCCAAAGGTAGGAGGAAAATGCATGTGTTGTAAACTGCAACACATGTATTTTGTCTAATTTACATTACAATTGTATTTTGTTTGTCATGCTACAATAGTGTGCTGTATCATATTGTGACATTGAGGTGAGATTTTGGACTGGCCTATGTGCCCACACATACACACACACACTGAATCAAACACGGTAACAGTACAGTAAGGCTTTCTTAGAGAATTCTGTAGTTCCTTCATTGCCTGAGTGCATTCCTGTTTTCTCGGCGAAAGGTTTGTATGATGGACGAACCCTCACTACTCCTCTTCCTACTCCTCTACCACCACGCACCCTCTTCCTCCTCCTCCTCCTCCTCCTCCTCCAGGTGGACGTTGGCCTTGTACTTGCGGTCTGTCCATGTTGACATTGGAAAAAGTACTAGCACCAGAACAAGCTGTATATACAGTATACAGCAATGCCAGCATTCAAAATCATAGACAACACCTGTCAGGTAACTCACCAAACTGATGGATTGGTCACCTGTAATGTGGGACACTCCTCCTCGTCAGAACCTGCTTTCACCTGTTACCTACTCACCTGATTGTCATGAACGTATGAAATGTTCCAAAATATGTGTATTGTATTCCAATTTCTTAAAGAATTTTGTAAATTGAGCAGACTATTCTGCAGATGATGACTTATACAATGAAATTGTGCTGACATGTTTTGGAGAGAACAACCATTACACTGAGAACCAACCAATTGGGATAGATCAGCAAGATGCACTTTTTTGGGAAATGTTCTAAATGTAGGCTGATTGTGTTAAATGTAGGCCACTTGTAATTGATCAAGTTCATCCACACAACAAACAAGAGAAACGCTGTCAGTCAATGGTGATGGCTGGCTGACGGATCAATTTTACATTTTGAACTAACACTATAATGGTTGGACTGATGCTGCAGAGAGCTGATTTCTGATCAGTTTTTTGAGTGACCATGCAGGTCTGGGCGGCTATGGCTTATTTTATCGTTCAACATTTGGCAACCCTGCTCAGTAGAGCCAACGAGAGATGAACACTGCCTGTCACCTGCAGCTCCCGCGAAACAGGATCAGAGAGCCCACATCCATTAACTGGATTTATCGGATTCATACAATAAGGTATGGTAATATAATGATTTATGTCGTAATTTGCTCTGAGTGTGCAGGGGAACTTTATTCAGCAAACTTTATGTAAGAGGAACAGCTAAAAGACGAGAGGAGGGCACACGTTTTAGCTAAAACCGCAGCCTGCAAACCAGTTAGTCAGTTTCTTTTTTGTTGTTGCTAACAGGATAAATTGAATATGAAACCGTTCAGGACAGGAGCAGCATACGTTTCTCGAAAGTTGGGTACTTTCATGAGTAGGATACAGACAGCAGTAGGCTAGCAGCTAATTTATCCTGCTGTATGTCGAAACCTAGCACATGAAGTGAACGTTTGAAGTAAGCCGGACTCTGAAGTTGTGGTGACTTTGACAGTGAGGAGCCTCTTATCCATGTCTTCAACCCATTTGAAGAAGTAACAACTAGAGTTTAAGTAAAGTTGGAGTAAATCATTGAAGTAAAGTCCAGATCACGGTCACCAGCCCCCTGTAACCCACAGCGCAGGTCTACTTCAGAGTGTGACTTCACCCACCCATAGATAAACTTGCGGTAGCCTACATATTTGACCACAAATGTATCAATATATCGTAATCCTGTTGTTCAAACGCAGCGAAAATAAATTGTCATTCACACAAAATCATGATACATTCATCAAAGTGTAATATGGTTTCGAAACGTTTATAATTCCTCATAGATAGAAGGCGCTGTACAAAATAAAAGTATTGTAACGACCCAGAATTAAGGTAAAAGCACACGGACTGGCTTGTTTCCTCCTCTCCCTGTCAATCACTGGACAGCAGGTCATGTCACTCAGGTGTGGGCTGGTGATTGGGGGAGAGGAGTCGGCGTGGGCAGGTCTGGTGCTCTCCTGGGGTTGGTTGCGGAGCAGGATTGAGAGTCACCCGTGTTCTGTGATTGTACTGCTAGTGTAAAACTTAATAAAGAGCAGTTCGGCAACCGCCGGTCTCAGAGCCTCCGTAAAGTCACTACAGTATTATTATTATTATATTCAAGCCAGTTCGGGTCTCATTCATGAAACGGATTTGCACAAGAAAATCTCCAGATAACCACTAGCTACGTTTTACCTCATGTCACGGTTAGCCACAAGATAGCTTTTCAAGCCAGTTTGGTAACTGGATAGCTGGCGCTACCTAACTGAAAAACGTTGATAACTAGCTACTGGCTAGCCTTTGACATATTGAGCTGAAACCAATTGAGGTTGTGGCATTTCATATCATTTTTGTTCTATGAACCGTTCTTAAAAAGTCTGCTAGTTGGCGTTGGCTAGTATGCTAGTGGTGGCTAAGGCTAGCAGAATTTCCGTGTTTTTTTGGAACCATACAGGAGTTTTTCAGCTCTTAAACTCATCAAAAATCAACTGCGTTCAACTACGTCAGAGAACAGACTCACAGGTTTAGCAATTCTCAGTTTGAGATTGAGTCTAAACGTGCAAAAAAATTAGATTTGGATGAGTTTGTTAAGAGATTTGCTGCACAGCACAGCAATCGTCACATACAGCTTCTGTAAATTTGATACTGAATAGCAATCAGTTGATATACATATTTTGTTATTGTTAATGGGGGGAAAACATTTCTGCTGCTACAATAATCCCAAGGGAAACTCTGTTTTAATATACTAAAAAGTGGAATGCTCATATATGTAGACCAAATATTGAATTTATCACACTTGTGTGTTGAAAAAAACTGTTGTATATGGGCTCATATAAAGTACAAAGTACGATGGGCTTCCTAAAAAAATTGCCACCCTACAATATATGCCTGCCACCCCTCTACCACCCCATGTATAAATCTCTAGAATCGCCACTGCTTGTCCACTTCACTAGTGGGAGCTGCTAGTTGGGTTTCAAGGGGAAAAAACTGAGCTCAGCGTGACATAAGACTGGAGTCTTAGTAATTTAACCTGCTGAGTTCTGGAAATAACTCTAAAATAATGTTGACTCCTTGGCAGCAATAAAGAGCTCTGCAGCTCTCTCATCCAGAGGATCTAGAAGCATGGATGTGTTTGGAACATAGCAGAGGGTGTTTTCTTACTAAAGTCACGCTAACTGCCTTCTGCGCACTCTGAGATGTTTAAAGCTCAGATTAATATCTGAGCTGAGATGTAGAAACGTGAGACAACATGATGCAGAGCTGCTCTTTTATTAAGTGATTTGGAGGAGATCTTAGATTTATTTCAGATTAACTTGATTAAAAAGGACATAACGGAGGTTAAATGTTTAAAGCACCTTGTGCCATTATTTTGTTCATATCTGGAAGTGTTTCTCAAATTTGTCTTGACGATTTCTGTGGATTTCCATCATTCCACCTGAAAACTTGTTGCCAAAGACTCCCACAGACTCCCTGTGACACAGCAAACTTCCAACATGGGAAATGTGACATTTGAACACTTTATAGTCTGTAGGCTACTGTTTTCTGTTTGTTTTACTGTGGAGGCTTTACCAGCCATCAGTGAGGTGGAACTGTACTGAAAATACTCTGAAGTTGAAGTTACATTTTTAACTCATTTAAAAGGAAAAATGTGTCTTTTTGAATAATGCTCTTTTTTAATATGGGTCTAAATTTCTGAGAAAGTCTTTTTTTACTGTAAAATGTTGACTGTCGGGCTGCACGGTGGTGTGGTGGTTAGCACCGTCGCCTCACAGCAAGAAGGTTCCAGGTTCAACACCCAGCTGGGGCCTTTCTGTGTGGAGTTTGCATGTTCTCCCTGTGTATGCGTGGGTTCTCTCTGGGTACTCTGGCTTCCTCCCACTGTCCAAAAATCATGCATGTTAGGTTGATTGGCATCTCTAAATTGTCCTTAGGAGTGAGCGTGCATGGTTGTTTGTCTCGTTTGTCTCTATGTGGCCCTGCGATGGACTGGCAGCCTGTCCAGGGTGTACCCTGCCTCTTGCCCATTGACTGCTGGGATAGGCTCCAGCCCGCCCGCGACCCGATCGACGGATTCAGCGGTATAGATAATGGATGGATGTTGACTGTCACACCTGAATTTCATATTTAAATGAAAATGAGAATATTTATATCCCCGATGTTTTAATTCTGAAAACTAACATTTGTTATAGTAGTTCACATCATCTGTCCTCATAATAACTTTCATAAAATCCAACAAAGACCAGACTTTATCATGTTCATATTTAAACTGCAACCTGCAGGTTAACAATGTGAGTGACTTAAAGTGTGGAAACAAGTCCACAGAAGTTTTTCTTTTAATTATGTCAGTATATGTCGACTATGTGCAAGTAGTCCCCACATGTAGTGTCCTTGGACGACCAGATAAGACATCTGATTCTCACATATGGATGGATCATTTGATGTTGCATTATGCCCAGTATTTATCAGACATGTTTGTTCATGTTCCCGACAGGATAGTGAATGCTTTTGTGCACAGTCCACTGTGTGGTTGTACAGCTCACGACTTAATTGAATATATTCCAACACCTGGCTCGTCTTCTCGCATCCAAATGTAGAACAAAATAGATGTTTGATCTGTAAAATCTGATGTAATGAACAGAATCCATGAGAGTTGTTTGATTTATTCATTGATTTAATACATTTATTCTAACCTTCCTCGGGCTCTGGGGAGGATTCATCCCTCCATCAGACCTGTTGCCACTGATTTTCAGTCCACTTCTTCTTCTTGACAGCCACACTTCCATGGAGACCATTTCTGATGAGGCTTCATTGAACAGCTGAAGGTCCAGATGCATCTCAGGGAATCACCCGTTTTCTGCAAAAATGCCATTTCATGCATGTTAAACTGTTATTTTATAGATGCAAAGAAAAAAAGAAATGGGAACCAATGAGAAATTCTTCCCATCCCTGAATTTTAGCTTGAGCAGCTACTGATTATGCAGCCCTTTTGGCCACCTGGTACCTGCTTCAGGTCAACCTCCTGAACAACCCAACACAAAAGGACTTTTTCTTCAGCTTTAATTTTTTCCCTACATGCTAATATTCACAAGTAGATCCTATGCTACTGTCCTGGTAGGCAATGATGACCTTCTGGCCACACCTCTGCAATTGAGGCTGAGAGGCTCCTTTCAGTTTCCATGACCCAAACTCAATGGTAATGTATAGATTTAATAAAAATACTCAGCTTTGTGTTTAAGATGTCATGGACAGGGTCCTCCACTAGATGTTTGACCCCACCACCTGATCCAACTTACTTTAGTGAGTAAGTGACAACATTGAGCCAATAAATTTTGTTCCCAAGCCACTTCACTGAAAGTAGCTGCCACATCTTTTGATTTATGTAGCACAAGCGTCTTTACAAGTATTCAAAGAAGACCTTTGCAGCCACAGATAGTTATGAAGCCATCCTTGGTCATGGACTTGCAGAAACTACCGTCCAGGTTTCACATGGCCCCAGCATCTGATGGGTCTGCCCTTACCTAGAGCTGTAGGGGGAGGATTGCTACAGAGTCTAAAGGTTTCCCCCTCAGCACAATATGCAGCAGTGGAATCTTCTGATAGAGCTCAAGGTCACACCTTTACCCACTGCTGTCAGAGAGCTGCAGTTGGCTTTTCAACCATTTTTAGTTGGGAATGCATTCCAAGTTGATGCCATCAAGACGTTCACAAGCTCACCTTTGAGCAAATACTGTCCTTAAAGGGATACGCCACCCCCAGGCCAAATTAAGTGTATCCCCGCATTCCGGAGACATAAATAAGTATGGGAGCGTTTTCCTGGCGACCCAGGCATTGTCCGAATCTCACAGCACTGACCACTGCTTGGTTGCGCGTAATATATACATGCTAGCGTCGCCAATCAAAATATTTTGCCCAACGTGAATTAATTTACTCGATTTACCTTCTAATTACTGTGTGAGTAGTGTACTTGCCCACCCCCGACTTCCTCAAACAAACCAGCGTGAAGCAGCAAGGGGGCGGGGATTCCCAATGACGTAGCGGGGAGTTTGCGTCGCCTTTGTTTTCCACACCGGAAACTAGTTCCCAAACCGACATGAGCAAACCAAGCCTTCCGTGTTGATTTACACAGTCATTTGCACTCGATGTGCAAGTACACCATTCACACAGTAATTAGAAGGTAAATCAAGTAAATTAATTCACGTTGGGTGAAATATTTCGATTGGCGACGCTAGCATGCATGTTTAACGCGCAACCAAGCAGTGGTCAGTGCTGTGAGATTCGGACAATGCCTGGGTTGCCAGGAAAACGCTCCCACACACTTATTTATGTCTCGGGAATGTGGGGATACACTTAATTTGGCCTGGGGGTGGCGTATCCCTTTAAGTCAGGGCCAACACCTTATTTATAGGATTAAGTCTACAACACTAAGGGCCTCTGTGTTGGTAAACACCATCTCAACCAGAGGTCCAAGGATGGAGTGAAGAAAGGGACAATCAGACTGTCCAATCAGAGAAATCTTATCCGTATCCCTTGCAAGTACACAGCATCCAGTTCAACTATAACTAATCTCAAACACGCAGTACTCAATGTCAGATCTTTAAGTAACAAATCATTCTTAATTAATAGTTTTATTTCCTCTGACAATCTTTATTTTATGTTTTTAACTGAGACGTGGCTCGACAAAAACACAGCAAATGCAGTCCTGATTGAGTCTAGTCCACCTCACTTCAATTTTGTGTCTGAAACACTAGAAAACCAGAGGGGTGGGGGTGTTTGTGCCATGTTCAGGGACAATATACCCACCCAAAAGTTGTCATTTGGGTTCTTTTCATCATTTGAGTATGTGTCATTCAAAATGGAGATAAAACAATCTTCCATACTTTATATCACCATTTACAAACCACCACAGAATTGTTTTATTGATTATTTTACTGAACTACTTTCAATTGTGTGCACTGCTTTTGACTGTTTAGTCATAACAGGGGACTTGAATTTGCATGTGGACGTAGCGCATAACAAGGAAGCTAAGCTCACTGCTGTCCTTGAAATGTTTGGTCTAACTCAGCATGGTGACTGAGCCCACCCACAACAGAGGGCACACTCTAAATGTGCTCATTTCAAGGGGTGTTGTTATTTCAAACGTGAATGTCGTCGATGTTGCTTTATCGGATCATTTTTGTGTTTTCTTCGACCTATCTACTTTACCCAAATCAGCAGCTGGGTCTGCAGTTGTTCGGGGAAGACTCATAAATGACAGAACAGGGACACAGTTTATGGAAATGATTAGGTTTGAGAACGCCCTGTGTTCTGATGATCCGTTGAACTCTTACACATCAAGTCTCTTAAATGTTTTGGATACCATTGCTCCTGTCAAGGTTAGAATGGTTAAAAGTAGGCAAAGGGCGCCATGGAGGAAAGAAGAGTCGGTCAGGGCACAAAAAAGGGAGTGCCGGAGAGCCGAACGGAAATGGCGCAAGTCAAAGCTCCAGGTTCATTATGAGATTTACAAAGAAAAGCTATGCGTGTTCAACCAGACTTTGCGTAGAACAAGGGAGAGTTATTTTTCTGAAATCATCAAAAACTGCAGTAACAACTCTCGCGTCCTGTTTGCTACAGTAAACAGATTAACAAACAATCCAGTTTCACTGCCTTTAGAACTCATTTCTACATCTAAGTGTAATGAGTTTGCAACATTCTTTAATGACAAAGTTCAAGGCATTAAAAATGCAATAATTTCCACAACACAAATAACTACTCTGCAGCCAGCTAGACACCTAGAGCTGATACATTTCACACCTGTTACTGACAAAACAGTCGAAGAGACCATCTGCAGTCTGAGTTCATCAACGTGCTGCCTTGATGAGTTGCCCACTAGATTCCTAAACTCTGTGCTGAGCAGTTTGTTACCACAACTCACTCATCTAGTCAACATCTCACTCCAGACTGGAACATTTCCAAAGGCCTTAAAAAATGCTGTCATTAAGCCGCTTCTAAAGAAGAGCAAGCCTGATGCCACAGTATTGAACAACTACCGGCCCACATCAAACCTGCCATTCTTAGGCAAAGTCCTAGAAAAAGTTGTATAGCAACAGCTTAGTGACTTTCTCCTGTCTAACAATGCTTTTGATACTTTCCAATCAGGCTTTAGGCCCCACCACAGCACTGAGACAGCTCTGATCAAGGTGACAAATGACATCCGCCTGAACACAGATGCAAGTAGAGTCACAGTCTTAGTTCTGCTGGACCTGAGTGCTGCCTTTGACACAGTTGACCATGCGACCTTATTACAGAGTTTAGACTGGAAGACTGGGTGGGAATCTCTGGTCGTGGTTCCTTGGTTCAAGTCGTATCTGGAGGACAGAAAATATTTTGTTGAAATTGGTAACTGTGTCTCAGACCAAATGGCTATGACCTGTGGGTATCCCCAGGGGTCAATCCTGGGACCCGTATTGTTCAATCTGTACATGCTTCCACTAGGCCAGCTAATACGCAGCTATAATGTGTCCTACCACAACTATGCAGATGACACTCAGATCTACGTGTCACTGACGGCAGGAGAACACGGGCCTGTGGATACATTGTGTCGCTGCATCAAACAGATCAGTGTGTGGATGCAAAACAATATCCTCCAGCTAAACTCAGACAAAACTGAAATCATTGTCTGTGGCCAGCAGAAACAAAGAGAAAGTGTCATCAGTCACCTTGAGACTCTCTCTCTAAAACCTAACTATCAAGTTAGAAATCTCGGGGTAATATTGGACTCAGACCCGAACTTTAACAGCCACATTAAATCTGTAACATTAGCAGCTTTTTACCATCTAAAAAACATTGCCAGAATCAAAGGAATAGTGTCTAAACCAGACTTAGAAAGCCTGATCAATGCGTTTGTCTCCAGCAGGTTAGACTACTGTAACGGCCTGCTCACTGGGCTCTCTAAACGGGCTATAAGACAGCTGCAGTACATCCAGAACGCTGCTGCTCAAGTCCTGACTAGAACCAGGAAATACGACCATATTAGTCCAGTGCTCAGTTCTCTGCACTGGCTTCCTGTCGCTCAGAGAATAGACTTTAAAACAGCTCTGCTTGTGTACAAGTCTCTTCATGGTCAAGCGCCAAAGTACATCTGACATGTTAAAGCCATATGAACCAACTCGGGGTCTGAGAACCTTAGGGAGGGGTCTCCTGCTGGTGCCCAGAGTCAGGACTAAACAAGGTGAGGCTGCGTTTCAGTTTTATGCTCCTAAAATCTGGAACAGTCTTCCAGAAGATGTGAGACAGGCCTCAACTCTGACAACATTTGAGTCCAGGCTGAAAACAGTTCTGTTTAGCTGTGCATATGACACCTGAAAGTATTTTATCTGCACTTTTTGCTTTTTAATTTCTTTTTAATGATTTTATTTCCTTCTTGTGATTTTATGTAGCTGTGAACCACTTTGAATTGCCCTGTGTATGAATTGTGCTGTATAAATAAAATTGCCTTGCCTTAAGTCATGTCAACCCATCAGGCCCTCAACTATCCCCTCCAACCCACAACTGGATGACCCAGAGACAGCTAGGAGCCATTTGATGGAGCAACAAGGCATTCAAGTTACAGTTTTTCTCGATTGGTTTGGCTCATTTCTTGAAACTGAGATGACATTCTCAAAATGACATGGACAAATCCCCAAACTAACAGGCGGTGTCTCAGAACAGAATGGCATTTCTCATTGCTTTCATCACATTTCAAATGCCTTGTACATGTCTCAAGCACTTAGTACATCTTTGCAAATGGTTATGTACCTATCAGATCTAGGGTGGCCATCGGGGTGACCAAAGACATTTCAGTGGTGGCCCTGGCCACCCTTGGCCACTACCTAAAATCGCCATTGTGGACAAGTGATGTGTTGGACCCCAATTTCATGACTGTGACGACTTTGTGACGTATTAGAACCGAGGTTATAACCTTGAGTCCTTCAGACCAAATCTCTGTCACTCCCCTCACACTCCTAAGCCAGAGATTAGGGGCCCACAGTGATCTGCAGGACTTTGGTCCAGATGTTTAACACCGTATCTCTTCCTGCTTCTGAAGAGTGCAGACGTGTCTCTGCTTCCTCCTGCTGCTTGTTGCTTTATTTGCTTTTAAATCATTTTACTTCTTTCCACAAGTCTTGGGTATGATTTTATTCTTTTTCTTTTAAGTGAACCAAGACTTTTTTGAATAATTTTTATCAGAAAGTCATCTGGAAACTGTCATGTGGAAATTCCGTTGCAGCTTCCTGCTTTTGGAGGAGCTCAGCTAACTGAAGCTAATTAGCAGCAAGATGCCTCCCTTTTCCACTGACGATTACCACAAGCTACTCCGGAAGATAGCAATACTGGAAACAAAAATGAATCGGCTTGAAGTGAACGTGGAGATGAATGGACTATTGGGAATGAAACTACTCTGCCAGTATCCCAAAACACTGAAAGGGAGCAGGCTAACAGGAAGCTAACTGGCACCACTGAGACACGGCAGGAGCCTGGTTTGAATGGAAAATATTCAACCAGTCATCCCTGGAACTCCCTTGGTGCTAAGCCAAAACACTACAAATCGCCTCCCTCAGATGTGGGAAGACGGTTATCCAACACCTGGAGACCCACAATGACTCCGAGTGGCCTGCACAGGAATGTCTCTACCCCGATACCAAAGAAAAAGCAACGATGGACTGAGACCACCACCAAAACCAGGAGCAAATTGCCACAAGGCACAGGAATTCTGCTAGAGAACAGATTTGCTCCAATTTCTCAAAATCCTGACTCTCCAAAAGAACGCTCATCTCCCAAGACCGGAGAAAGGTATGAGGCTAAATTACATGCTACAAGGCCACAGAAAGAGCTAACCACTGGGCCTCAAACTCTGATAGTGGGTGACGGAGCTGTGAATGAGATAAAACGTTTTTGCAGCAAGAAAAAGACCAAAATACTCTGTTTTAGTAACAACATGGTGTCTGATATCTCAAAGAAGATCCTGGACATTGTTGCTGAGCATCCGACACTGAAATATCTCATCATACACACAGGAGCCCTTGATGTTGTGAAGCAACAATCGGAGGTATTAAAACAAGACTTTATGGACCTGGTAAAAAAAGTTTCAATGCACAAGTACAGAGGTGTTTTTCAGTGGACCTCTACCAACAGTTTGGAAAGGAGATGAGAGATTCAGCAGACTGATGTTGCTAAACAGATGGCTCAAAGACATGTGTGCCGCTCATTCAATGAACTTTATTGACAATTTCAACATCCTTTGGGGACGCAGACACCTCTTTAAGGCAGATGGATTTCACCTTAACAAGTCAGGACTTCAGTTGCTAAGCTCCAACATTTTTTACTCTCTGCGTCACACATCAGCAGCCCCTTATCAAGGACGAGACAGGTCAAAATGATCCAAAACGACAGATAGGACAATGCTCTGGTGAGGGCGCTGAGACAAGGACTGACCATGGAGGACAGCAGATCCAGAAAGAACCTGCAACGTCATCATCCTCACCCCAAGATAAGGAGTCTTCACCAGCCCCAACAGCCCAACAAGTGGAGTCTTCACCAGCCCCGGCAGTCCAACAGGCAGAGTCTCTCCCAGCCCCAGTGGGAAACCCCCAGCCTTCGCCCCCCCCGGACCCCACCCAGCCCCCAGCTCTCTCCACTCAGTCTGGACTCCTCAGTTCTGGATTTCTCGGACAGGATGAAGAGCTTTCTCAATATTGGAATACAATTGACACCACGCCAAAATCCCATATTCTTCCCCCCTAACATCCCACCTCATCCAGCCCCTCCCATTCCACCACGTCCATCACGTTGGAAACAACCCTCAAACCAAAGTCACCAAGCCCCCCCACCTCCTCTGAATCATCATATCTGTGAGTCTGACTGATATGTGCCGGGTCCAGGCTGTAATACTGATATCAAGAATGCTCTTCCCCAGATAAAGTCAGGGCCCTATGGAGTTCAGACAGCCTTTTCAATCCCTGTGATGACAGGTAACAGAAAAGTGGTCAAACTGGTGAGAAATAAAACAAGTTCAGTTAAATCTACCAATCTATTGAATATAGTGTCAACCCCAAAACACACCAGTGTCACCTGTTGTCGCCACGAGATTAGCCCTACTCAATATCAGATCACTAGCCAACAAATCCCTCTTAGTAAATAACATGATCATGACCTATAATCTAGACTTTTTATTTCTTAGTGAAACATGGCTGACTGAATGTAGCCGTGATACCATTCACAAATTTCAGTTTTATCCATAAGTGTCGAAGTGGTAAGAAGGGCGGGGGAGTTGCCGCCATTTTTAAATCAGTCTTTCAGTGCAAAGAAATTTTACTTGGTGATTTTAGCTCTTTTGAATATCTCTGTTTTTTAGTAAAGGGGGATCCAAAAGTTATCTTCCTAATCATTTATAGACCACCAAGATACCCAGGAACTTTCTTTGATGAGTTTGCTGAACTGCTGTCATTTATCTGCACTGACTATAACTTTTTTATCATAACTGGGGATTTTAACATTCACATGGACAATAACATGGACACTAATGCCAAAGAACTCTGCTCTCTACTTGACACTTTTGGCCTCCTTCAACATGTGAATGGACCCACACATACTCGAGGCCACACACTGGATCTGGTTATCTCTAAAGGTGTTGACATTTCTTCTGTTGATATCAAGGACTTGACGCTCTCTGATCATTTCTGTGTGTTCTCTGACTTACAGTTAACTCCAAACATTCAGTTAATCCGTGTGTCTGTTAGAAAAAGGTACATAAATGAGAATACCAGTGCTAAGTTTATGGAAGTTATAGCCAGTGTTCGAATTACGGGGGGTACCGGGGGGGTCAGACCCCCCCGATTGAGACTTGATACCCCCCAAATGGGACTAAATTACACTTTTGGGGGGTTCTGAAAGAATGGATCTATTATTAAAATCAGGTGTTGAAAATGTCTTGTTACTTAGTATTTTTCAATGTGTACTATGAATAACCAAATAAAATGCGTTTTGGAACACCCCTTCAATGGACTGTACCACCAGCGGGCGTTTCGCATGTTCGCAGGCAGCTCGCGATAGTCCAAAACATCGGCAGCACTGAGATGCAGGCTGTTGATGCCCGTTAAAATGATGTTTGAGATGCGAGCGCGTGGAATTAAGCTGTCAAGGTGGAGGTTTCCCGTGATTTGTTAAATGAAACTAACAAATCAGACTGATCTTATTTCAACTTTAAAGCACTGAACTTACAAACACTCAAAGACAGGTGACCGCTTCCCTTTCTCCCATGAGAAAAAAGTTAGCCAAGGACTACATCAGAGGAATTCCATCGAGTCAACATGCACAAGTAGTCTCAGTTCAAAGACAGAGGCGGACTGCTCTAATCCAGAATACACCAACCAACATACCTGATGTCAGAAAATAAAATACAAGGCTTATCATGTGTTTAAAGCACAATTGGAATAATATCATTTAACTAAGTAATAAGAAGGCAAATGGATAGTGTGACTCCACCAAGCAAGAAGCAAGGATAGCTGTGTCTAGCAAGAAGGCAAAAAGGATAGCATGCCCACAGGTAGGAAAAATGGGATTCCTTACCAAATGTCCGCCGTGACAAATATAGGATTAATCATAATTTTGACTGTGTTTGAAGCCATTTCATGTAGCAGCTTGATTGCGTTTCGTGGGCACTACATAATGTAGGCTAGTTGCTAGTTTGCTGGGCTTTTGGTAAGCCATACAGCTGTTTGAAGTTGGGTCGTTGCTAGGTTTAATATTTATGTATTATTCTGCATGTGTTGGTTCTGCTGCTGTGCTTGTTGCTAACTGGAAAGTTAGCAACGTCCTGCTGCAGCAACGTGTGAGACAAACTTTGGCTGGTGGTTGAACTTGACAGTGCTGCGTGCAGGTTTGAGCTGAATTCACCTGCGCAGCGCGGATTTTGCAGGGTTGCCAGATGATTTCCAAACATGCTCAGACGAGTGCTTTGATGTGATCTTCCCACGAACGTGGTCACTTGATTCATCTGAGGCTCTAGCAGGGAGTTTGCAAATGATAACGTATTGTTGTGTTTGCATATCATGATATTATCATGATTTTTTTTTTTTTGGGGGGGGGGGGTGACGACGTCATCACTTGATCCGCAAAAAGTCCGACCCCCCCGAAGCCCGGTGGATAATTCGAACACTGGTTATAGCTATGTCATCAACTGCAAGTGCAGAGACAATTGATGAACTCTTAGATAACTTTAACTTGAAACTCTCAAATGTCATGGATACTGTTGCACCTGTTAAAAATACGATGATCTTGAGCAGAAAGCGAACACCATGGGGGAACACTATTATGGTAAAGGCCTTGAAAAAAGAATGCAGGAAAGCAGAGCGTAAAATTCACCATGACCTCTACAAACAAAGTCTTTGTAATTTTGACCATGGGTTACTCCGGGCCAGACAGCAACACTTATCTGAAATGATTAATAAGAACATCAACAACAATCGTGCTCTGTTTGCTATGGTTAATAAGCTGACAACCCCCCCAAAACAGATAGTTTCAGAACTCTGTTCCACCGAAAAATGCAATGAATTTGCTTGTTTTTTCGATGAAAAATCAAATCTATAAGGCTAAATATCAACATAAATGAGCAAAATAATAAAATGACGCAATCCTTAAAACCACCTAGGAATCAATCAGCTATGATGTCAGAATTCAATACAGTTGACCAAAAAACCATAGAAGAAACAGTCCAGCATCTTAAACCATCAACATCCTGTCTCGACACAATGCCATCTGACTTCTTTAAAACTATTGTAAGCTCTGTCCAAACAGATTTGCAGCAAATAATAAACTGCTCACTTCAATCAGGCACGTTTCCTAAACCCTTAAAGTAGCTGCCATCAAGCCACTCCAAAAAAGAGAACATTGGATGCTTCCATTTTAACCAACTACAGACCCATCTCAAATCTTCCTTTTATAGCCAAGATTGTTGAGAAAGTGGTTTTTAATCAACTCAGTAACTTCTTGAACTCCAGTGGACTCTTTGACAAATTTCAGTCAGGCTTCCGACCTCACCACAGTACAGAAACGGCTCTTATTAAAGTGTTAAATGACATAAGGTTGAACACTGACTCAGGCAAGGTTTCAGTTCTGGTATTGTTGGATCTCAGTGCTGCATTTGACACTGTGGATCACAATATACTGCTGAACAGGTTGGAAACCTGGGCAGGACTCAGCGGGACAGTCCTAGAATGGTTCAGGTCCTACTTGGAGGAGCAGAGTTATTTTGTGACCATTGGAAGTAATCAATCTGATCGAGTGGCTGTAACATGTGGAGTTCCTCAGGGGTCAGTTCTTGGACCCCTTCTGTTCACCCTATACATGCTGCCTCTGGATCAAATTCTGAAAAACTCTAAAGTCAACTACCACAGCTATGCAGATGACACACAGATATATCTTGCACTGTCTCCAGATGACTGCAGTCCTTTTTGGTTCATCCACTTTTTGAGCAAGTCAAAAAGTGGATGAACAAAAATTTCCTTCAGTTAAATCAAGAAAAAACTGAGGTCATTGGCCCTCATTTATCAAGCCGTCGTAGAAAGCATCGTAGATATGAGCGGAGAACTCGTCGTACGCAGAGGTTCAAGTGAGATTTACAGAACATGCGTACCACACCAATCCCATCGTAAGATCGAGCGGCTGTTGATAAATCCGGCGGCCGAAATCCATCGTAATGATCATAACCACGCCTTCTACAAAACGGGGCTGAGAGGCCGCACCTCTAGAGTTTGCGACATGGATAGACGAAAGGCGGCAAAGAAACGCTGTCAACACTGTTGACAGTCGTCCCAGCTGTCAACAGCGTTGGCGATGTAAATCGCAGACCGGACGAGTTATGTATTTTCCCCTACTGTGATGGTCAATAAAATGTGATAAACTCCAGATTAAATAAAATCTAAAATTGAGCGATGTTTTACTTTTTCTCCAGTAAGATCAGGAAGAAGTGGTCCGATATGAAATTGGCCAAAAAAGAAGGTGGGGGGGGGGGGTCCAGGTTTGGATTTGAGTGCCTTGGGAGGAGATGGTGGTTGGCGTGATCGGAGCTACGTCCTCATCAGGCGTGCCAGGGAAACTTGACACTGATGCGCCCATGCTAGAGCTCAAGAATGGTAAGAATGACTGCACACCCAAGACGTTTAAATAAAACAGTTGCTTTAATTTTCAACACAAATGAGGTTCCTAATCAAACTAATATTTTTCATTCACAGATGAATCCAAAATGGCATCCGGGCAACCTGACCCGCGCGACGAATACGCGGCCCCGTCAACATCCGAAGCCTCTGCCTCTGCCCCCGGTCTGCAGCGTCACACAGGCCAACCGTGTTAACCACAGAGGTCCTAGAAAGACAAACAGAGATCGTGAAGTGGATGATGGCTTTAACACACACCATGCAATCTATCGACAGTACATTGAAAGACATAAATGAAACACTGAAGTCACAGAATAAATGCTGAAAGAAATCGTTGTTCTCCTTTCTTTTTTCCTTGAATAACAGAATGCTTACCGAAAGTCAGAATCGCTGAATACGTCCCTCTCTCCTCCTGAGCGCTCTTGGCTGTGCAGCCTGGTGGTAGGGATCTGTGGGTGCGGGGTCCTCTGGATGTACATCTGGAAATGGCACTCCATTTTTTTGGGCAATGTTATGGAGATCCCCGCATGCTATAATAATATTGCATACCTTTTCGGGCGTATAGGGTTCCCCCCGCAGCCGAGAGACAGATCCAGCTTTAGGAGCCATGTACACCTCTCCACAGTGGTACGCGTGCGCGAATGCGCAGTGTTAAAGCGCCTCTCCTGTTCTGTGTGAGGGTGCACGGTTGAATAATGAGCCATCACTCTCCCAATTACGGAGTTGTACTTGTTTAATTTATTTAATTTGCGTTTATGTTTATATTTATGTTGAAGTCAAATAAAACATGGGCCTTCTTTGAAGTGATAAGTCTGTCATTTTAACCTAGGGATTTGTTGCGACTCCTGAGCACGCACTAGTGACGCTGCTGTATTGCAGTCACCGCAAGTCAAAATGGAAAAGTGCGTACACGGCCTCCGACCTGTCGTGGCGATTTCATCTTTCCTGCGCTCACGATGGATTTGATAAATGCCAACCTTTGCGCAGAAAAGAACGTACACACGACCTACGCACGTTTTTCGTCTTACGCAAGTTTGATAAATGAGGGCCATTGTGTTTGGCAACTGAAGTGTATGGACCCACAGGCAAAATGGGGCCTAAAGGCACATGAAATCTGAACTGAGTTCATTGAGTCCACAGACAAAATGGACGAACCAGAGTTTAATGAGTCCACAGCTGGTTAATTTCAAGACGCCTCCGCGCGTCTCCGTGCAAGACACTGAGATACACTGAAAAACAAACTCTTAAATAGTTTTACCCAAATAAGGTAGATTTGATATGGGACCTTACAGTCAGACCATATCTTTTGGCTTTACGCCTGGACCAGTGGCCTTGAATCTTCTTTAAAAGTAAGGGACTTTCTCTCCCCAGGCAGAGAGTTTTTTGATTTGACCACAGGCTCTCCCGGGAAATGCATTTTCTGTAACTGAGACGGACCTGATGACAGAAATAAAGATTTCTTTTGTTCGACTACGTCCGTTTCAGCAGCTTTCTTCATCACTCATTTTTTACACCGGTTTTTGAAGACGACCTCTCTCAGAATTTACTACATTTGGCGTCACAAACACAGAAGTCTTTGCTCCAGCATCTGGGTTCCGCCTGTCCTCAGTGGGGCTGCTGTCGTCGTGAGGCCGGCTAAAAAATAATAGGTGAGCTTGTCATCTTCTCATGGGGGCCGCTTAGCTGCACTGTGGACTGGGGGAAAACTGTTTTGCAGAAAGGGCATGCTTTTAGGGCCTGTCCGGGGTGGAGAGGTCGCCTACGGTTATCAGAGAGTGGGGAAGAATCTGTCTAAATTGTTGAGGTTGTTATAAGTACTGAAGTTGATGAAGTGAAGTTTAACAGGCCGGTGAGAGGCTGTTAGTGAATATGTCACAAGGATTTTGAGGGACCTAAAATAGGCCCACCCTGCGTCGCCGCAATGGGATAAGCCGGTTCTAGTCGTTCGGTGGGATATGTAACTCAATAATCGTTGTTTTCGGCCAGTGGAGTTTGTTTATGGATTAAACTGCTTCGGTAAACGAGTTTTATGTGATACAGAGTCCAGGGGGTCAGTGTGGTGGGGAATCGCGGACGCGCGCTCTCCACTGCAGGCCTTCTGAGTCACAGTGCTTTTGTTGGTTTCGTCAATAATGCATCATAACATGTGCAGTGTCAAAACGTCAGCCAGGATGTACATTTGCTGAGGGGAAACCACAAACGCTCTTTTCGGTCTTGGAGCCAATATATGGTTTCGGTAAAATGATTAATGCGTGTAATCGCTGGGCGCGCTGAAGTTGTGAAACGGGTGTCGTTGAAAGACACGTCAAGCGCTAAGAAGAAGTTGTTGTACTTAGGTGAAGTTAGTTTTACGTTGGATATTCGACAGACATTCGACAGACATTCGCAAGCAAGCCACTCCAACATTTCAAGTGCACCCGTATTGCAGACTTTACAGTAAACACACGGAGAGGACGACTGCAGCGTGTTCCAACTTCCTGTTTTCAAAATAAAATAAAAATGAAAAAATATGATATTTAAAGCAGAGATGAGCTACTGTGTATGAAGTTATTGAAATTTATGGACAGAACTGAATTGTAAAAATAAAAGGTGTATCTCATGTAGCAAGTGTAGTTACATGATTCCACACTGATTTGGAGTCAATAGATCACATTACCTGGAAGCTATTGAGCAAAAAGACTAATATTTACATATAAACATTAATAAAAAATATTTTTTATCAACAACATTCTGTTACCACATCCAGCAGCATGTAAAACAAACATGTTGAAGAAGAGAAACTATCTGTGTCTATGTTGGTGTCTTACTCTCTCAACAGAGCAGTGTTGGAGGATATGTTGGCAAGGAAATTACTTAATCCGTTAGTGGTAAACTAGTAAATGTGTTGTGATTCACAGAATTAGAAGTAGAACTATGCACTGTATTGCCAATCACACACAATATCGACACCAATCTTTCAGTACACATACTGTTTATTGCTGTGAGCATTTAGAAGTGACATTGGCAGGTCTGCGGTTATGTAATTAAGAACTATAATGGCACAGCCATGACATGGAGAAAGACAGCCCATTGCTGCTCAGTACCCAGTACTTTTACTTTTGTACTCAAAAGTACATTTAAAAGTTAGTACTTAGTACTTTTACTTAAGTACATTTTTGGTGTACTACTTTTACTTTTACTTGAGTAAATATTTCGCAGGGTACTTCTACTTTTACTTAAGTACAAGACTTCAGTACTTCTTCCACCTCTGTCCTACACTGATTTGGAGTCAATTGATCACATTACCTGGAAGCTATTGAGCAAAAATGCTAATATTTACATATAAATATTAATAAAAAATATGAACAGATCTAAATGTAAAAATGAAAGGCGTATCTCATGTAGCAAGTGTAGTTACATGATCCTACACTGACTTGGAGTCAATTGATCACAAGACCTGGAAGCTATTGAGCAAAAATGCTAATATTTACATATAAAAATTAATAAAAAATATGAACAGATCTAAAATGTAAAAATAAAAGGCGTATCTCATGTAGCAAGTGTAGTTACATGATTCCACACTGATTTGGAGTCAATTGATCACAAGACCTGGAAGCTATTGAGCAAAAATGCTAATATTTACATATAAAAATTAATAAAAAATATGAACAGATCTAAAATGTAAAAATAAAAGGCGTATCTCATGTAGCAAGTGTGGTTACATGATTCCACACTGATTTGGAGTCAATAGATCACATTACCTGGAAGCTATTGAGCAAAAATGTTAATATTTACATATAAATATTAATAAAAAATATGAACAGATCTAAAATGTAAAAATAAAAGGCGTATCTCATGTAGCAAGTGTAGTTACATGATCCTACACTGACTTGGAGTCAATTGATCACAAGACCTGGAAGCTATTGAGCAAAAATGCTAATATTTACATATAAAAATTAATAAAAAATATGAACAGATCTAAAATGTAAAAATAAAAGGCGTATCTCATGTAGCAAGTGTGGTTACATGATTCCACACTGATTTGGAGTCAATAGATCACATTACCTGGAAGCTATTGAGCAAAAAGACTAATATTTACATATAAATATTGATAAAAAATATGAACAGATCTAAAATGTAAAAATAAAAGGCGTATCTCATGTAGCAAGTGTGTTACATGATCCCGCACTGATTTGGAGTCAATTGATCACATTGCCTGGAAGCTATTGAGCAAAAAGACTAATATTTACATATAAATATTAATAAAAAATATGAACAGATCTAAAATGTAAAAATAAAAGGCGTATCTCATGTAGCAAGTGTAGTTACATGATTCCACACTGATTTGGAGTCAATAGATCACATTACCTGGAAGCTATTGAGCAAAAATGCTAATATTTACATATAAATATTAATAAAAAATATGAACAGATCTAAAATGTAAAAATAAGAGGCGTATTTCATAAATAGTGGCATTTCTTTTTGTGGCTAAGACTATTTTTTTAACATGATGGTATTTAAACACAAGTGTGCAACATGGGTTCTCTTTCAAAAATTCATGATATAATGTGTCTGTCCATGGAGATCTGAGTTTATTCATGTCATGTTTTGGTTTTATTTTGTCCCATTTTTTTGTTTGTTATAGAAATTTTGAATTTTTTTCTTCCATTACATGTCTGTAATCAATCTCTTCATCCTGTGCACCTTTGTCATCCCCTGAACTGTCACCTTCTGCTGCTGTGTCTCCAGAGTAACTCTCCTCCTCTTTGTCCTTCATACCGTCTGTCTTTCCCTTTCCATGGCTTTTCTTTGCCTGTTCTTGTGTCTTTTTGTAACTAGTTTGGACTGTCTGTACATTGTGGGTCTGAATGTTTTCTTGTGCACCTTCATCATCCACTGAACTGTCACCACCTTCTGCTGCTGTGTCTCCAGAGTAACTCTCCTCCTCTTTGTTGTACGGTCAATCAATTGAGACACTGAGTCAAGTTCTTCTTTGGCTGAAACAGTATTAGCCAAAATGCTCATTCTGAATTCAGGATCATCTTGCTCCGATAGTTCTTCTGAGCCGTCTGGGTTTGTAGGCCAGTGCTCCTCTGCTAGCAGAAATTGTGGGCCACACATCCATTGTTTATCCTTAAGGAATGACTTCACTCCAAGTCCCCTGGAAGCAATATCTGCTGGATTGGACAAGGTGCTCACTTATCTCCACTGAGCTGCATAAGACGCTGCAAGGATCTCTGAGACCCTATTGGCCAAAAATGTTTTGTATCTGGAGGTTTCATTTTTGATGTACTTTAGCACTGCGGTGCTGTCAGTCCAAAAGACTCACACCGACCCTAACAGGGGTCAGGGTCTAGGGGCCAACTGCAACATCTCTAGGCCTGAGAAGCCATCAACTGAGTTGAATGTGAAGGAACCCACATGGCAAGAAATCTAAGACGTCGTCCGCAAGGCCAAATCATCGGCTGCCCCATGCCCAAGCGGTATACCATATAAGGTATACAAGAAGTGCCCCAAGCTTCTTAAGAGGCTGTGGAAAAACATGAGGAAGATCTGGGCCAAGGGGACAATTCCACCAAGTTGGAAGTTGGCTGAGGGATGCTTTGTTCCAAAAGTGGAGGGGTCCTCCGCAATCTCTCAGTCCAGAACAATCTCTCTTCTTAGTGTAGAGTGTAAGATTTTCTTCTCTGTTCTGGCACGAAGAATTACCTCCTACTTGACGCAAAACCACTATATCAACCCATCTATCCAGAAAGGTGGCATCCCAGGCTTTTCGGGCTGCCTGGAACACACCTCAATGATCAACCAGCTGTTCCAAGAAGCATGACGGAAGAAGAGCGACCTAACAGTCATCTGGCTAGACATTGCCAATGCTTATGGGTCAATTCCGCATGATCTCATCCAAGAAGGACTTGACCATTATTACATTCCTGTGGCAATCCGAGGCATGATCACCAACTACCTTGCAGGTTTTCGGCTCAGGTTTACATCGGCACTCTTTACCACCAGCTGGCTGGACCTCCAAAAGGGGATCCCAACAGGGTGCACCATCTCCCCCATCTTGTTTATTATTGGAATGAATCTACTGTTATCCGCAGCAGAAGGCATAACCCGTGGCCCTAGATTGGAATCCGGTGTTGTGCAACCAGCGCTGCGAGCGTTCATGGATGACATCACAGTAACAACTGTGACACACATCCAAGTAAGGTGGGTGCTGGAAACATTGGGCAGCGTCGCCTCCTGGGCAGGGATGCTGTTCAAAGCCAGGAAGTCCAGAAGCATGGTCATTAAGAAGGGCAAAGTCACCAGCAAGTTCAGCCTTCAAGTCCAGGGTGAGGTCATTCCATCCATCGAGGGCAACCCAATAAAATGCCTGGGAAAGTGGTTCAACGTGTCACTGACAGATAGTGCCAGTATTGCTGAGGCGGTGAAGCAGACCGAGGTATGGCTGAGGAAGATTGATAAGTCTTTACTCCCAGGCAAGTTCAAGACCTGGCTGTATCAACACGGCCTCTTGCCCAGGCTCCTCTGGCTATTCACGGTCTATGAGTTTCCCATGACTACCATCGAGGCCATTGAGAGGAGGACCAACAAGCACCTGCGGAGGTGGCTGGGCATTCCCCCAAGCTTCTCATCAGTGGGCCTTTATATCAGGTCTGGTCAACTGCAATTTCCCCTGTCATCAGTAGTTGAGGAGTACAAGGTGGCAAAATGCAGAGTTGTCCTAAGTCTGAGGGATTCCAACGACGACCTCATCAGACAAGCTGGCATGATAACCAGGTCTGGACGCAAGTGGGCTGCCACCACAGCTGTGGACCAGGCAGTCAGTTCCCTGAAGTTGCGGGATATAGTTGGCAATCAGTGCATCCACCGACAAGGCCTCGGCTCTGCACAATTTCAAACCTGGGAAGGCGCAAACATAAGAACGAGGCGAGGCATGGTGCAGGCAGAAGTGAGGAGCAGGGAGGAGGAGAAACGGGTAGCCAAAGCAGTGCAGCAAGGTTCCCAGGGGGCCTGGACAAAATGGGATTTGCCCAGGCGCAAAGTCACATGGAGGGATCTGTGGCGTCTGGAGCCCTATCGCATCTCCTTCCTCTTGCGGTCTGTTTATGACACCCTCCCCTCCCCAGTACATCTGCACACATGGGGGCTAAGAGAGGACTCACTTTGTAAGCTGTGCAGCCAGAGGGGGACCTTGGCCCATATACTGTCTGGGTGCAAAACATCTTTAACCCAGGGGCGGTATAGGTGGCGCCACGACAAAGTACTCCTCTCATTGGCCGACACCATAGAGCGGGAGACGGTCAAGAAGAAATCAGCCCACACAACCGCACAGAGAGCCATCACCTTCCTTAAGGAAGGAGCTAGGCCCATACTAAGGAAAAGACCCAGCATTCTTCATGCCGCAAGCTCCTGGGAAATGAGCGTGGATCTTGGGAAGAGGCTACAGTTTCCAGAGGTGGTGCAAACAACCCTCCAACCTAACATAGTGCTGTGGTCAACCAAGGACCAGAAGATAATCCTGGTTGAACTGACAGTGCCATGGGAGGAGGGCTGTGAGGAGGCCCATGAAAGGAAGGCTGCAAAATACCAACAGCTGGCCCAAGACTGCCGAGACAGAGGCTGGCAGGCGCGGGTCTTTCCTGTGGAGATAGGATGCAGGGGCTTTCCAGCAAGATCTGCATGGAGTTTCCTTTCTGCTGTTAAAATTGGCTTTGTTCTTAGACATTATGAATGAAATAAGTCTCAGTACTATTCCATTATGACCTAAAGTGATCCAGGAGTAGAAAGACATAACAATTAGAAAAGCCTGGGAAAGCAGGGGCAGATTCATACACACACATTGTTTTGGGCTGATCCAGAGAATATGACGAAGCATGTTGAACCTACTCATGTCCAATCATACTCGGTCGAATGTGAGTCCAACCTATGACACTATAAATAAACATGATAACCGGAAATCATGGCCAGTCTGACAGACTTCCTGCGGGAGCTCTGTTCCACTGAGCCCAGCGCTGATATGCTTTGATGTGTGACTACCAATAAACACTTCATTTTCACTTGAATTACTTCGGTCCGTTCTTGAGCCTCCTACTAAAAGAACCAAATCTAACACTGCCATAGGGATGGATGAGCAGAGTAAGAAGAAGGCAGCTCGCTGGATGGGGGAGGAGGCAGAACGAGCCTCATGCTGGATTTGGAGTAAGAGAGAGGAGGAATGCTGGAAGCCGGGGGCAGGTGGGCAGTGAGCTGGCCACTCACTGCGGGCCCACCAACTGGAGGGTGTTTTGGTTGAGGGCCGAAACACCCAGTGAAGGTCGGACACCACCTGATGACAACTGCCCCTGGCCTAAGGCTACAGCTACCTGCTAAGGTGGCTGAGGAAGGCACCTTTAAGTGTATTCATCAAAACATTGGCCCATTAACAGTCCATCCCAACAATGTCTGAACAGTGTATGGCCCATCATTTTCACTTGGAATCACTTTTATTGGTTCTAGGGCTTTAGGTGCATTCAAGCCGATCAAGAGCTCAATGTCTGCATCAATTTCAGGTAGGTGTACGCCTCGTAAATATGGCCATCTGACCAGGTCCTGCTCCCGTGGTATGTTGCTCCTGCACACAGGCATCTTCTTCTGTGTAAAGACATCTGACAAGTCACAGTAGAGGTCACTTTCCAGACCAGCTACTTCCAGATCCGAAACAATGCAACTTCCCACAAGCTTTTCCTGGCCCATAGCACGCAAGAGAATTTTAGTTCCTCTTCCTGACACATTCAGCTTATTCATCAGGTTTGATGTATAAAAGGAGCCAGAACTGCCTTGATCCAAAAAGGCATACGTTTCCACAATTCTGTGACCTTTTTTTAGACTTGACCTTGACTAGCACAATGGAGAGCTTGGAGTCATGGTCA
Source organism: Odontesthes bonariensis (assembly GCF_027942865.1). Classification (NCBI taxonomy): domain Eukaryota; kingdom Metazoa; phylum Chordata; class Actinopteri; order Atheriniformes; family Atherinopsidae; genus Odontesthes; species Odontesthes bonariensis. The sequence continues at coordinate 34,113,926 of NC_134516.1, forward strand.
CCGGCCCCAGTGAGACCACTACTTTGCACCGCCACCAGAGAGCGGCCCACTTTTGCTCAATAGCTTCCAGGTCTTGTGATCAATTGACTCCAAATCAGTGCGAGGTCATGTGACTACACTTGCTACATGAGATACGCCTTTCATTTTTACATTTTAGATCTGTTCATATTTTTTATTAATATTTATATGTAAATATTAGTCTTTTTGCTCAATAGCTTCCTGGTCATGTGATCAATTGACTCCAAATCAGTGTGAGGTCATGTAACAACACTGGCTTTATGAGATACGCCTTTTATTTTTACATTTTAGATCTGTTCATATTTTTTATTAATATTTATATGTAAATATTAGTCTTTTTGCTCAATAGCTTCCAGGTAATGTGATCAATTGACTCCAAATCAGTGTGAGGTCATTTAACTACACTTGCTACATGAGATACGCCTTTTATTTTTACATTTTAGATCTGTTCATGTTTTTTATTAATGTTTATATGTAAATATTAGCATTTTTGCTCAATAGCTTCCAGGTAATGTGATCTATTGACTCCAAATCAGTGTGGAATCATGTAACTACACTGGCTTTATGAGATACGCCTTTTATTTTTACATTTTAGATCTGTTCATATTTTTTATTAATATTTATATGTAAATATTAGTCTTTTTGCTCAATAGCTTCCAAGTCATGTGATCAATTGACTCCAAATCAGTGTGAGGTCATTTAACTACACTGGCTACATGAGATACGCCTTTTATTTTTACATTTTAGATCTGTTCATATTTTTTATTAATATTTATATGTAAATATTAGCATTTTTGCTCAATAGCTTCCAGGTAATGTGATCAATCTACTCCAAATCATTGCGGGATTATGTAACTACACTTGCTACATGAGATACGCCTTTTATTTTTACATTTTAGATCTGTTCATATTTTTTATTAATATTTATATGTAAATATTAGTCTTTTTGCTCAATAGCTTCCTGGTAATGTGATCTATTGACTCCAAATCAGTGTGAGGTCATGTAACTACACTGGCTTTATGAGATACGCCTTTTATTTTTACATTTTAGATCTGTTCATATTTTTTATTAATATTTATATGTAAATATTAGTCTTTTTGCTCAATAGATTCCAAGTCATGTGATCAATTGACTCCAAATCAGTGTGAGGTCATTTAACTACACTGGCTACATGAGATACGCCTTTTATTTTTACATTTTAGATCTGTTCATATTTTTTATTAATATTTATATGTAAATATTAGCATTTTTGCTCAATAGCTTCCAGGTAATGTGATCTATTTACTCCAAATCAGTGTAAGATCATGTAACTACACTTGCTACATGAGATACGCCTTTTATTTTTACATTTTAGATCTGTTCATATTTTTTATTAATATTTATATGTAAATATTAGTCTTTTTGCTCAATAGCTTCCTGGTAATGTGATCTATTGACTCCAAATCAGTGTGAGGTCATGTAACTACACTGGCTTTATGAGATACGCCTTCTATTTTTACATTTTAGATCTGTTCATATTTTTTATTAATATTTATATGTAAATATTAGTCTTTTTGCTCAATAGCTTCCAGGTAATGTGATCTATTGACTCCAAATCAGTATGGGATCATGAAACTACACTTGCTACATGAGATACGCCTTTTATTTTTACATTTTAGATCTGTTCATATTTTTTATTAATGTTTATATGTAAATATTAGCATTTTTGCTCAATAGCTTCCAGGTAATGTGATCAATCTACTCCAAATCATTGCGGGATTATGTAACTACACTTGCTACATGAGATACGCCTTTTATTTTTACATTTTAGATCTGTTCATATTTTTTATTAATATTTATATGTAAATATTAGTCTTTTTGCTCAATAGCTTCCAGGTAATGTGATCAATTGACTCCAAATCAGTATGGGATCATGTAACTACACTTGCTACATGAGATACGCCTTTTATTTTTACATTTTAGATCTGTTCATATTTTTTATTAATGTTTATATGTAAATATTAGCATTTTTGCTCAATAGCTTCCAGGTAATGTGATCAATTGACTCCAAATCAGTGCGGGATGATGTAACTACACTTGCTACATGAGATACGCCTTTTATTTTTACATTTTAGATCTGTTCATATTTTTTATTAATATTTATATGTAAATATTAGCATTTTTGCTCAATAGCTTCCTGGTAATGTGATCAATTGACTCCAAATCAGTGTTAGGTCATGTAACTACACTGGCTTTATGAGATACGCCTTTTATTTTTACATTTTAGATCTGTTCATATTTTTTATTAATATTTATATTTAAATATTTGTCTTTTTGCTCAATAGCTTCCAGGTAATGTGATCTATTGACTCCAAATCAGTGTGAGGTCATGTAACTACACTTGCTACATGAGACACGCCTTTTATTTTTACATTTTAGATCTGTTCATATTTTTTATTAATTTTTATATGTAAATATTAGCATTGTTGCTCAATAGCTTCCAGGTAATGTGATCAATTGACTCGAAATCAGTGTGGGGTCATTTAACTACACTTGCTACATGAGATACACCTGTTATTTTTACAATTCAGTTCTGTCCATAAATTTCAAAAAACTTCATACACAGTAGCTCATCTCTGCTTTAAATATCATATTTTATCATTTTTATTTTATTTTGAAAACAGGAAGTTGGAACACGCTGCAGTCGTCCTCTCCGTGTGTTTACTGTAAAGTCTGCAATACGGGTGCACTTGAAATGTTGGAGTGGCTTGCTTGCGAATGTCTGTCGAATGTCTGTCGAATATCCAACGTAAAACTAACTTCACCTAAGTGGTCGACTGACCTGACTGTGGCATTAAGTGATCTGGAACTTTTGTCGGTAAAATGAGTTCGGGCGTGGCCCAGTGCACGCTACAATTATTAAAAATTTTAACAGCTGTCAACGTAGGGTGCGCGCACAGAGGAAAGGGGAGAGAAGAGTTGCCTTAAGGTTTTGTGTGTTGTCTGACAATGGAGTCTACATGTGTTGCGTGTGTGTCCTGTTTACATGTTATATGTTCGGCAGTGTGAGACGCTTAACTGTTGTTTGTCTGGGAAAGGGGGGACCCGCTAACTTGCACATAAAGTGCTGGACGGCGGTGTTTGCATTCATGACGGATGAACATACACAACATTCCTGAAAATAACATGGGTGTATGAGTGATGGAGACAGGACAATAACTGTCAAGTTATGAGTTTTTGTGGCGAATTTCGGCCGGCGCCTGGTTCGCTTTGAGATGCGCCACAAGAAACAGTGTGTCTGATAAGATCTGTCCATCTACTGAGACGATCAGTGTGTACGGATTCAGATGTGTTTGATGAACCCATGCATGTTCCAAGCATAATACATACATTTTCTCATAAGCACATTTATGTTGGAGGAATGAGCAGCGTGTAAGGAAAAGAAAAAGAAAGTGTGGGGGAACAGTGAATGTGTGTGAGCTTGGGGCGGCCTGTGGAGGCGCGTGCACGGCAAGGCAAGAGAGGAGGAAAAAAGGAGGGGGTGTTGAGGAAGTCGGTTACGCGCAGAGTGGAGTTTAGCAAAAAAAAAAAAAAAAAGCGCTGGGTAATAGATCCCAAAATATATTGAAAGACATTCAGTTTTAGTTAATCAACTGTTTAATCAATACCAACGGAGAAAATTAAGAGATGCACAACTTTAAAATTCGAGTTAAGCATTTAATCTGATCTAGGATCGGCTGAGTCTCATACCAGATCAGCAAGTGCTTCGGAGGAAAACGAAAAAAAAAAAAAAAAAAAAAATAGATTCAGATTCTTAGAATACACAGAACGGATAAGAATGGAATGTTTCTGTGATTCCTCGAGTGTGTGGGAGGGTCCAAGCAGACAGAGAAGCTGCGCCCGAGCCATATAAGGCCAGTTTGATTTATCCACAGAGTCTTTAAATTAGAGATGCTTAACTCGAATCTTTTGGGTGATCCGGGCTGATCGGATCATTTCAAGGAGGTGATTCGAGTTATACGGATCACTTGAATCACTTGAGTCACTTATTAAAAAAAAAAAAAAAAAAAAAACCTTTCTGCCGTTTAGTGGCTATGTACCTCGCCTTTTTTTTTGTCCCATTTATCAATTCATTTTGATAAATCAAAGAGCAGCCTACGGCTACAAGTTCACTCATTTATTTTTGTCAAGTAATAATTCAATGCCATTTTATCTGAAAGCCAGACATGAAATGATTATTTTTCAACGACTGTACAAGATGCATGAAGCCACGCTAACCGAGCCTGTAGTGAGCTACAGAGGCTTCAGCAGACGGGTTGACGACGACAATCCTTGCTGCCGGCAGAATCGAAACTTAAAAAGATCCGAGTTGGCAGTGATCCGCTACTTGCCCGTCTGACCGCTGAATCGCTGGCTCTGAGTGACTCAGCGGTCAGACGGGCAAGTAGCGGATCACTGCCAACTCGGATCTTTTTAAGTTTCGATTCTGCCGCGTGACTCGACTGGCCGTGAGTCACCCAGAGCCGGCATGATTCGCCCGACTCAGCTTGCGAGCGAGCAGAGAGATAGAGCCGAGTGCGCCGCGACCCGCGACTCGCAGAGTGATCCGTTCGAGCAGTACGAGTCAGCGGGGATCCGTCCCGTCCGGACGGATCGCAAATCAGGACGGATCAGTAGGGGGCATGGCTCACTTAACCAACAACAAACGGGCTCGTGACAAACGGGGCGGGACTAGCTAGCTAGCACCCAACTACACCAGTTCTAACATGATTATTACAATTCTTCCTCTTTATTTTTTTATTATTTATCACACAAATACCAGTCTGTGAAAACTACCAGTCTGTGATTGGCTGGTGGCGTGGCTCATTTATACAACTAGGAGTTGCGAGCGAGCAGAGCCGAATGCGCCGCGACCCGCGACTCGCAGAGTGATCCGTTCGAGCAGTACGAGTCAGCGGGGATCCGTCCCGTCCGGACGGATCGCAAATCAGGACGGATCAGTAGGGGGCATGGCTCACTTAACCAACAACAAACGGGCTCGTGACAAACGGGGCGGGAGTTAGGTTTCGTTTCACTCAGTGTGTGCCTGTGACTGTGTGTTCGTGACTGAACTAGTAGGCAACTAAAGAGGGATATATATAATATATATATTCCGGTTTCATCATTTCTCTCACGACAAAGGTGCAAGAGCGCTGTAACTGCCATTTGTTGACATAATGAAATGCCGTCTGGCTCAACTTGGGCGGATCTTTTTTTTTTTTTTTTTTTTTTAAGGTGGATCAAATGCATGCCACCATCCGGTCTGCCCGGGTGACGTATTTATCCGGGTTGAAAACCGGATAACCCGGATTTTGTTACAGCTCTACTTTAAATATCAACATACATACACACACGAGCACTTACACTCCTATGCCCACATGCATGCACACACACATGTTTGTGCTTGTTGCTGTGTGTTTGTTTTAACAGACTGAGTCTCATTGAAAGAACATCTTTCTTAACAACTAGGTCCTCCTAAACAGATCTCGGCGCTCTTTCCGCCTCCCAGGGTCGGTGCTGAAACCGTGCACGGGGGAGTGAAAAACTCCTAATGAAAGACCTACAGCTGAATTGCTGTCAAAGGCCAGCTTCCACTGGAGGGGGGAAAAGTGACGAGATCATATTTTTTAAATCAGTGGCCTAAACACTGCTGCTGTGTGTTCAAGTAGTAGCATCTATGGCATCAGAAACTATACGGTTACTTCACGCATTAATGATTAAGGTACCTCATAAAGTGACTGTGATATTGTTACTCAACAAAACATTTTATTTGTCTCCTTCCAGACATCTCTCCTGCATAACTGTTGTTCTTTCACAGCCACACCTCGTGGTAGAGAGATGGACTTCACTTGTTCCATCCTCACAGCTGCCTCCCCAACGAGATGGAGAGCATCAGGATTGCTTATCAGAAATGACTATAAGTGTCTTACCCAGGCCAGACTTGAATGCCATACATTATGAAAATGCAGGAATAAATATGCTTGTCGACAGGTCACATAGGAAGAACCCTGATGACACAAATATTACAAAAGTTGCTGTCGTAACAGAAGCTGAAGTTCTCTTAAAACGACCACAACCAAACAACTGTTCTAATCAAATAGCTGAATTGGTAGCTGTAACTAAAGTCAGTAGGTTAGACAACAAACAGGTGGTTAACATTTACATTAGCAATCAATATGCTCCCTCAAAAGTATGCGGGTTAACACAGCAAGGGAAAAATAGATGTATGAGGACATCCACAGGTGAATCTATACGTCATAAAGAATTGATTTTAGCATTATTAGATGCTATTCATCGGTTAGCTAAAGTAGCAATTTATAGATGTGCTGGACACATAAAACGCTTGTTTAAATCATGGTGCAGTATTGAGTCATGGACTAGGTCATGCTTCAACAGGGGGAATAGTAACAATAAGAAACAAGGTTTTTACAACATAGGGGTTTACTAAGTACTTAATAAATAATAAATAAGTAAATAAATGTGTGTCTAACAGGTCAAATATATGCAAAACAGAAGCCACAGAGCACTCAAGTGACAATATGAGGATAATTCCTTAAAGCTAGAGAACACTTTTCATCACGTTTGTATGAGTTCCATTGAATTAACTAAATGGGAAGAGAAACAATTCTGCCAAGTGATAATAAATGTGTTTACCAAATGGGTTGAAGTATTTCCATGCACAGAAGCAGATGCACTCTCAGTAGCAAAGGCACAGGGAAAATAAATATTTCCTAGATTGGGAGTTATGGGAAAAAACCTACAGTGATAATGGAACATACTTAATAAACAATGTTGTCTCCCTGATGCTAAAGAACTTAAAAATATACCTTAGAAACCACTAGACATATCACCATATCAGTCAGCAGGATGACTGGAAAGACACAATGGAATAGTTATGTCAAGACTGAAGAAAAATCATAGAAGAAACAGGAAAATGGTTTCACTGTTTACCACTAGTAGTCCTAAATGTCAGATAGGGCGGATGCGAGGAAGCATGCGGGTACAGAATTCTTTTAAAAACTAAACTTGGTTTATTATCAAAAAGGTTTCGAGGAAAAAGCGCAGCTGGGCCGGATATCAAAAACCAAACAGTAACAAAAACAAAACATAACTAAGGTTAAACAAAACAGGACTATGACTATGACTGAACACAAGAGGGGTACTTAATTTCAGTGACCAGTGACTAGTGAGGATTTGGCAGTGAACATGAATAAACCGGGAGACTAAATACTGTGGAGGGTGATTAGTGATTGTGTGCAGTTGATGGCAGGACAGGAGAAGGACTAAGGAAAGGTGGCATGACATGACAAAACTAAAAACGAAACCTGAACCTAAACCTTAACACAACTAAGAAATGGTAAAAACTAAGAACTAAACAGAAAACTAAAAAGGTGTCAAAACACCACAGACACAACACTAAACATGCATAGCATTTCAATTATCGCAAGATTAATGCCATTTGAGATAATGTATGACCATTTGTACTCCCACAGTGGAAACCATTCACCAAACATGATGAAGAGAAAGAAGAAACCGTTGCAGAATACATGGTTAAAATGTTAACAAGGAGAGAGATCTCTTCTGTCAAATCTGTTCCAGGTGAACCTGTGGAGGAATCTCTGAAGACAGTAAAACCCGGGGACTGGATCCTCATCAAACCGATAAAGAAAAAGGGAAAAAGAACTGGCCCAGTCCAAACGGGGGAAGGTCCATATCAGGTACTACGTACAACACCCACAGCAGCTGAAAAAGTAGAAAGGACTTCCTGGATTCACTTATCACACTGTAAACTAGTAAGACCACGACCTTCAGAAAAGGGGAAAGATTAGTTACCCACCACCGTTCTCTGAAGCATAAGTCTGACTACAAAGGGGAACTTTCTCAACAGGAGAGGTTCATCTCAACCTCAGTGAAGAAAACAACGGCTAAAACGAGAACATAGGGTGCGGCTAAAATAAGACAGGAAAATGGACAGACATCGGCCGTGGCATCCATTCAGATTACCAGGATTGTGTGGGTTAAGAGGAACTACCTGTGTATTGTTTATCATTACCTTTATTGTAGTATTTCCCATTTTATGGTATGAAGCATGGATTAACAAAAATGAAGATGATGCGCAACAGAGTACCACCACTGCTCCCGTGACACCGCGGGTGCCACATAGAAATTGGGTTTAGGCCTCATACACACAGAACAATACCAAGAAATATAAGAAAGATAATCATACATAGACATAGATGTTCACATATAGACTACTGAAGGCAGCAAAGACCTGCTCACCCAGTAAAGTTCAATATTAATTTGTACTATTTAACTGAGATCTGCAAAAACGTGAGTTAAAATGTTAAGGAGTCCATAGTCAGTGTGAGAAAACTACAGAGATAAATGACTGTATGTACGTTAAAACAGAGATGAGAAATTGAGAAAAATAATAGTTTGTTTGTTTGTTTGTATGTATGTACAGGAAGGTGATCTGTGCATAAACCGGTTTGAGTTGTAATTATCCAGTAGTGTCTCAGTGAAACAACAGACTGGGGGAAACATAACGAAGCCAGCAAAAAACAGTGTTCCACTGATCTGATTAGTTGCTCAAGTGTACTTCATTCAAACTGGTTGGCTATTAAAGGGACATGAAATGGGGAAGGATTGTTTAGAAGAAAATAGGAATAGAGATGTGAATGTCAAATACATGTTTTAACGGGACACTGATAATATTAAATAGGCCACTCAGACGAGATGGGAAAAGAAGTTTTGTTTTTAAGGAAATCTCAGTGCGGAAGGAGACACAAAATTGTTGAAAACAATTGAAGAATGCCTTTCTGAAGGATGGTTTACCACAGATAAATAGCTTTGTGACCAAGCCCAGGGTAGATCACTGTACGGCCCAGTTATATAATTAAATCAAATCAAATTTATTTATATAGCACATTTTATGTACAAACAATTCAAGGTGCTCTGCACAGAATAGAGGCATTGCAGCAGGGAGTGGAAGAAGCATTTAAAATACATAAAAGAATATAAAGAGAAACAAATAAAATCATTTAAATTAATTTAGAAACAAGCAACAGTCCAGATAAGTTCAAAGATAGCGTGCAGATTTCATGTATAGACACATGAGAAAATAAATGCTTTTAACCTGGATTTAAAATATCTCCATTTGATGAAAGTTTAATCTCCACTAGCAGTTTGTTCCACTTGTGACAGCGTAACAGCTAAATGCTGCTGCTCCATGTTTAGTCTGGACTCCGGACTGGACCAGCTGACCTGAGTCCTTGGATCTAAGAACTCTGATAGGTTATGTTCTCTGAACATATCACAGATGTATTTTGACCCTAAACCGTTCTGGGATTTGTAAACCATCAGCAGGCTTTAAATGGATCCTGCTATTAGATAGGCAGTGAGTTGGTAGCCGGTTACGCGAGAGTAAAGCGCACGGAACGGATTTTGTCTTTGAAAAGCTAGACCTAGAAGACAAAATCAAACTTTAAGATGTGAATTTAATGCAGGAAGCAGCTTGTGCGCTGGACAAGCAGCGTTGGGCTAAGAGGGTTGCCAGTCAAGACCCTACGGGTCTTTGGAGGAACCATGAGGGTTTGATGGTGGTGCCCCCAGATTTGTTAGGTCTGCTCATTCAGGAAGCACACGGGCAAGCCCATGTTGCAAGGGGGGAAGTCAAGAGAAAGATTACACAAGAGTACAGTTTTTGGTCACCGTACTTGCTCGAACAGGCGGATCATGTCATCGGAAGATGTGCCATTTGTTTGAAAAATAATGTTAGGAGAGGTGGTAGTGGACAGGTTCTCACGATGGCCAGAGGCCTGCCCAACTAGGCGAAAAGATGCTCAATCTGTCGCTAAGTTCCTGTGTCGTGAAGTCATACCCAGATAGAATATCATCAGTAACGGGCGAGAATTTGTTGATAGAACGGTAAAACTGATCTTACAGAAACTAGGAATCAAGCGACGTCTTGGAGCGGTTTATCATCCACAGAACCAAGGCATGTGTGAGAAAATGAACGGAGTGTTAAAAAACCGTCTTGTAAAAATCTGTCAACATACGGGACTGAATTGGGTGGCAGCGCTTCCACTTGCTCTAATGGCATGCCGTTCAGGCGCACTTCGCGATTTGCAAATGACACCACACGAGTTGGTGACGGGCAGACGAATGCCCACGCCCTTTTTGCGAACAAACGGGAAAGGTCCAAGTTTGTCTCTGTTGGAAGATGAAATGAAGACATACGTTGAGTATATGGTTACATAGGAACATATCCACGTATGTCATTGACAGGCAAAAACAGGACCATGAGCAGGAGAAGCTTGCAGAGCAAAAGAGAGACATTTTGCAGCCAGGGGACAAAGTGTTCATGAAGGTCTTTAGGAGAAAGTGGTTTAACGCATGCCGGGAAGGACCATTTGAAGTGGTGCGCAGCACAGGGACAGCGGTCCAAGTAAAAGGGTTTCCCATGTGGTACCACCTGTCACACTGTGTCAAGGCAGCAAAAAAGAAGAGACTCAAACGGAAGGTACGCAAGACAAAGGGTCCAACGGAGGGAGCACGGACAGATTCAAAGCACCCGAGAATGCTCGAGATCAAGGTCCAAGAGAAGAGACTGATAATGTTGCAAACAGCTATGATCCTGCTGTACCTGTTCCTGATGACACCGACCGGGGCCCACCAATACAAAGATTTGGGGTCATCGATTTGCAACACGTGCCAGAGATCACGGGGGCCTCTTCTCCAGACAGCAATCCAACAAAGATCAAAGAGAACAACAATGACGCTTCGAGAAGTGGCACAGAGTCAGCCGTACCAAGGAGGCCAAAGTCCGGCCGCAGAAAGACCAAACCCGAGAGATACGGCGATTAAGGTAATAGTGTCCGAGGGTCAGTCGGCCCTGCTTCCATGCGAGTGCAAAGTGGTGGACGTGGGAGGACCCCATCTACCACAGTGGAAAGACAACTACGGAAAACTGATAACCTACTCAAACGCCACCATCAACGCACCACCAAAGTATGTACTGGTTAATGAGGCAAGGAGGGTGAAACAAGAAGGAGACCGTAGTCTTTTTGTGCGACATGTTCAAAAAAAGGGATCAAGGAATGTATGCGTGTATATATTTTGGGTCCCCAACCCGGGGGAAAGAATGGCGTAATAGAGCTGAACCTGAAGTCAAATCTGTGAGGTTAAGGTTAAGAAATGGAGGGGCGGAAACAAAGACGATAATTCCTGAAGCAACACCTGTCTCAACACAACTCCCTCCACTCGTACACACGTCCAAAGGGGAAATAACAGAACCGGCAAACACTGGTATTGCTCGGGGGACTGTAGCAAAAATTAACACCGCCTCCAATAACAATAATAGGATAGGGAATACCATAGCGAAATCTGCTCCGCCAACAAGCGTGGTGGAGAAAAAGGGGGTACCATCGGACACCATTTACCATGTCAATAGGAAATTAGACAAAGAGACACTAGATTTTGAACTGCAAGAAAAAGATGCAGCTGCGGATGAACAGACAATTTATAAAAGAGAAAATAAATGGAGGGCATTTGGATTTGATTCTTCGGTATTGCAGATTACTGACCCATGGGCTAATAAGAACATGTGGTTCCAACAACTGACTCATTCCGTACGGCGAGCTACACTTGATAACTGCCCCTGCTTTGTAAAGGTTCCAGCACCAAACACATGGCCGTCAATTTTGGAGACAATACCTGAGCCACTTAGTCCCTTGTGTCAGGAGTATGTGTTATCTTGGTTGTTATATAATCAACGAGCACCAACGGATAGGTGGTTGGCTCTGTCCAAACATCTATTTACACCCCAAAAGGAATGTATATGGTTAAGTGATTTGCCATATCTTAATTTACAAGATCAACAGGAGAGGGGGGCAGCAGCAAGGCCTGATCCAATGGAAGTAGTGGCCGTTAAGGCCAAAGCTTGTTTTTGTTCAAACGACACTCACGGTGCTGAGGGCATGTTCGTAGGAATATCAGAGTGCGATAGCTATAAGATGCAAGTCAGAAGAGAAGCAAACAACAAGATTGAAGGCCAGACAAGGGTAACTTTCCATGCCCCGGATAAACGAGAGAGTAGGACCCTGTGGGTTAAGCATGAACTCCTCCCTGTAAATGTGACCATTGGAACCTTTAAAGACATCTGGTGGGTGTGTGGTGACAAGGTATATCTATTTTTACCATATGGATGGACAGGTTGTTGTTTTATGGCTAGTCTAAAACTGCCATACGAGGTCATTACAATCCAACAGGAACCACCAGCTGAAGACATTGACCCCATGGAAGGTTCTGCGAACAGGAAGAAAAGGGAACTGGCACAATTTCATAACCTGGAATCGTATCACTGGAGGATATCCCTGGGTGAGAAATGGGAAATAGGGATATTTCCGTGGTATGGCGTAACATTTCTGGCTGATCATATTGATAATGTGACTTATACGATGCAGGGTTTTGCCAATGAGACTATCAAAGGTTTTGAGTTGTTGTCTAATACCCAGAGGAGTCACCGTTTGACGTTATTGAAACATGATATGGCATTGGATTATGTTCTGGCCAAACAGGGTGGCCTGTGCATGGCCCTGAACCTAACAGGTGACTCTTGTTATACGCTGATCCCCGATACCTCTGACAACATGACTAATGTAATAGACGCGTTGAAGCTCATAAGAGATGCTTTTGGTCAGAAGCTTCCGGCTGGTCTGCAAATGCGTGGTTACAACAGAAATTGGGACCCATGGGAGCATTGTTGGTGCAGATTTTTGGGGCACTCGTTCTGTCGTTATGCGTGATGTTTTGTTTCTGCACATTGTTACTGACGTTCGCTAAAGCCATGATATTAAGATGGGTTGGGGTGGTGATGCCGGAGAACCAAGCACAAATGCCATTATTGGAAAGGGGTAGGTGGAATGGAGACACGGAAGAGGTGCAAGGAGAGGATGATATCATGGATATGTATCCACTTTAAAGATACAACTAAGACAATCATGCAGTAGGAGTGGACGGCCATTTTTGTTAACCCAGTTTTCTCCTGTTTATATTATTCTAGGGAGGTAAGAAGACTGTATTTTTGGTTTCAACCATATTCAAGATAGACCTGTTTTGTTTGTTATTTTGGCCAGGATCCACTCCAACTCGTGTTCCTAATAAATGTGCTCATTGCGGAGTTGCCAGTTGAGTGAGGAAAGGTTGTAACCAGACTAGAAAAGAGGTTCTGTTTCTAGCACCATGTAGAAGCCACTCCTGGGATGGAAAGCCTAGCGTTTATTACCACAAACATATTTCATAGTTTTATACTGAGTGTGACGTTTTTACATGGTTTATCACTTATTTCTGACAGTGTGCAGTCTTATTAACCTTGTCTACATTTATGATACAGTGTTTTACTTAATAATCTGCTATTGCAGTGGTGTGGCCGGACGCCGAGGTGTTCCAACTCGGTACGGGAGTTTTGACAGATGTAAGGGGGGAATGACTATGCTGAGGCTAACAGGATAAGATGGGTGGAGACAAGTAGATACATGTCACATACACACTAATATAGAAATTAGGGGAATTAGTAAACAACATATACAGGTATAGTAAGTAGGACTCTGGAAGTGGAGTTTGGACACATCGTGCGACAATTATGTAATCATGCAATATACTGTAGCATAAGTTAATTTTCCGGCAAGATACTGGTGGGTGTTTTCTTTTCATTTCTGGGAAATGGGAAACGAATTGAGAAACATTGGCTGTCCAGGGACCCCCACGGAATGGACTCAGAGACTCAGGACGGGGTGATGCAAATGGACTGTGGGACCCTGGACAGGAGAATACAATAAAGAAAAATGGACGTTGGATAACAAAAGATGGAAACTAAGCTGCACGGCTACTCCACTGCAAATGCATTGATATTTTTCAGTAGTACTAGTTTGCTAAACCTCTAGAATTGTGTGGATTGAGTTATAATCATGAAAATGTAATCGTTGATGTTATAATCTTGGTTGCTGTTATGAACCATTTCAATCTGCATTGTATGCCATAATGGAGTATGAACTTATATGTTACTTGTGATATTGTTGTCATTATGCTTTGATATAGCCTATTCTCTGTAATACAGTAAGAGCCACGCTTTGTGGACATTATAGGACGAAATTGGACCAAATTGAACATAAAGGTCCTGAAATTAGACGTTAATGGTAAAAGTAATTGTTAATATGAAACAGGGATTGCTTGCTTAGATTGGCACCAGAGTGACATTTCCTTAGGTCATCCAATCTTTTTCCCCACTTTTTAGGAAGGGTGGTTTTTATCGACTGGATGACAACTGACCTGCAGGTTCCCCACAGAGACACACAGATTGTATGGGAGAGCAGGACATGGATGTTTAGTCATGTCAGGAGACTGATGAGCTGTGTGACTGGAGGGAGACCGGTAGGCTGGTTTACTGTAGCCGAATTTGGACTAATTATATGATAGATTTAGCTTACCTAGTCTAAAATAGTTAAAATAATGTGCGCATTGACACGTAAATAGGAGTTTAACTAATCAGTCGACTCAGAAATTGAGGGCTTATGATATATTAAGAGATTGGGCAATCAATAATGTCGAACAAGTGAGGTCTTTGTTGATGCCGATTCATGGGTTTGATCATGTACCATGACAAATATTGTAGAGGCCATTTTGTGTTTCGGGACTATAAGTAGTCCCGAAGGGGGGAATGAAGTGTATGGACCCACAGGCAAAATGGGGCCTAAAGGCACATGAGGAAATCTGAACTGAGTTCATTGAGTCCACAGACAAAATGGACGAACCATAGTTTAATCAGTCCACAGCTGGTTAATTTCAAGACGCCTCCGCGCGTCTCCGTGCAAGACACTGAGATACACTGAAAAACAAACTCTTAAATAGTTTTACCCAAATAAGGTAGATTTGATATGGGACCTTACAGTCAGACCATATCTTTTGGCTTTACGCCTGGACCAGTGGCCTTGAATCTTCTTTAAAAGTAAGGGACTTTCTCTCCCCAGGCAGAGAGTTTTTCGATTTGACCACAGGCTCTCCCGGGAAATGCATTTTCTGTAACTGAGACGGACCTGATGACAGAAATAAAGATTTCTTTTGTTCGACTACTTCCGTTTCAGCAGCTTTCTTCATCACTCATTTTTTACAGCGGTTTTTGAAGACGACCTCTCTCAGAATTTACTACACAACAAAGAGAAGAGGTTTGCTGTCAGTAAACATCTTGAGTCACTGTCTCTAGAAAATAAAGACCAAGTCCGGAACCTCGGCGTGCTGATAGACTCAGACCTGACCTTCAATTCAATTCAATTCAATTAGTTTTTATTTATATAGCGCCAAATACAACAAATGTCATCTCAAGGCACTTAGATAGTGAGTCCAATTCAAGCCAATTGGAATTCAATTCATTGTAATCATAGTTATTCATAAAATAATCCAATTCGTTCATATAGAGCCAATTCAAAAACAATTTCCAAGCTAAGGAAACCAACAGATTGCACTGAAAACTTTTTGTTTTTCGGTCCAATCTCCCGGCCTGAGCGTGCCTGAGGCGACTGTGGAGAGAAACGACTCTCTCTTAACAGGAAGAAACCTCTGGCAGAACCAGACTCAGGAAGGGTGGCCATCCGCCTCGACCAGCACACCAGTCACAGCGGGGTGGGGATGCAAACCCTGGTTCGGGTAGGGGGAGAAATAAAAGAGGTAAGATAAGCAGGAATGGGATTCAAACCCTGGTTCGGGTAAGGGGTAATGAAAGTATAGAGGGTGCCAGAGGTGGAGGCAGAACAAGACACACTAGCAGACACACTAGCAGATTCAACAGACCTAACTATAAGCTTTATAAAAAAGGAAAGTTTTAAGCCTGGTCTTAAAAGTGGAAAGGGTGTCTGCTTCCCGGACATTTACTGGCAGCTTATTCCACAATAGAGGGGCCTGATAACTGAAGGCTCTGCCTCCCATTCTACTTTTAGAAACTCTGGGAACCTCAAGTAAACCTGCAGTTTGGGAACGAAGTGCTCTGTTAGGAAAATATCTTACAATGAGATCTTTAAGATATGATGGAGCTCGGTCATTAAGAGCTTTATATGTAAGGAGAAGAATCTTAAATTCTATTCTGAATTTAACAGGGAGCCAGTGAAGAGAAGCTAAAACTGGAGAAATATGATATTTGCTGTTAGTTCTCATCAGAACTCTGGCTGCAGCAATTTGGATCAGCTGAAGGCTTTTCAGAGAATATGTGGGACAGCCCAATAATAAAGAATTACAGTAGTCCAATCTTGAAGTAACAAATGCATGAATTAGTTTTTCTGCATCACTCTGAGACAAGATGTTCCTGATTTTAACAATATTACGAAGGTGAAAGAAGGCAGTCCTAGAAACCTGTTTTATATGCAAGTCAAATGATAAGTTCTGGTCAAAAATAACTCCACGGTTCCTCACTGTAGAACTAGAAGCCAAGGAAATACCATCTAGAGTAATTATATAGCTAGACAATTTCTCCCTGAAACGCTCAGGTCCAAAGATAATGACTTCAGTTTTTTCTGAATTTAGAAGCAGACAGTTCTGAGTCATCCAGGTCTTTATGTCTTTAAGACATGCTTGTAGTCTGACCAACCTATTGGGTTCATCTGGTTTTATAGATAAGTACAGCTGAGTATCATCAGCATAGCAATGGAAATTTATACCATGCTGTCTAATAATATTACCTAATGGAAGCATGTATAAAGTGAAAAGAATCGGTCCAAGCACAGAACCCTGGGGAACTCCATGACTTACTCTGGTGTGTGAGGAAGATTCTTCATTTACAAGAACAAACTGAAATCTATCAGATAAATACGACTTAAACCAGCCTAATGCAGTTCCTTTAATCCCATTAACATGTTCAAGTCTGTGTAATAAGATACTGTGATCGACCGTATCAAATGCAGCACTGAGATCCAACAGGACAAGCACAGACAC
This sequence comes from Odontesthes bonariensis, assembly GCF_027942865.1. Taxonomy (NCBI): domain Eukaryota; kingdom Metazoa; phylum Chordata; class Actinopteri; order Atheriniformes; family Atherinopsidae; genus Odontesthes; species Odontesthes bonariensis. The sequence goes on from NC_134516.1 coordinate 34,130,940, forward strand.
AAGTCCGCTATCAGAGGCTAAGAGGAGATCATTGGTAACTTTCAGCAGTGCAGTTTCTGTGCTATGATGCACTCTGAATCCTGACTGAAACTCTTCAAACAGATTATTTCTGTGTAAGTGATCACAAAGCTGAGCTGCAACTATTTTTTCAAGAACTTTAGACATAAAAGGGAGATTGGATATAGGTCTATAATGAGCCAACACTTCTGAATCAAGAGTAGGTTTTTTAAGTAAAGGTTTAATTACAGCAACCTTAAACGTCTGAGGTACATATCCTGTCAACAAAGACAGATTGATCAAATCCAATATGGACGTGTCAATTAATGGGAAAACCTCCTTGAACAGTCTGCTTGGCATTGGGTCTAAAACACAAGTTGATGGTTTAGAAGAGACGATTGCTGTTGTTAGCTCAAAGAGAACAACTGGGCAGAAGCCGTCTAAATACAAATCAAGTTCTAAAGATACTTCTAAAGCTGCTGTACTTGATGATACATCACTGATAATAGTGGGAAGGACTCCATCAATCTTCTCTCTGATAGAAACAATTTTATTAATAAAGAAGCTCATGAAATCATCACTGCTGAGAGTTAAAGGAATAACTGGCTCAGCAGAGCTCGGACTCTTAGTCAGACTGGCTACAGTGCTGAAAAGAAACCTGGGATTATTCTTATTCTCTTCTATCAATGATGAATAATAAGCAGTTCTAGCTATACGAAGGGCTTTCTTATACATTGTTAAACTATCTTTCCAGACTAACTGAGACTCTTCTAAATTAGAGGAACGCCACTGTCTCTCCAGCTTTCTTGCAGTCTGCTTTAAAGCACGCAGCTGTGAATTATACCAAGGAGCCAACCTCTTCTGACTGATTACCTTCCTTTTCAGAGGGGCAACATTGTCCAGTGCTGTACGCATTGAAACTATAGTGCTGTCAACAAGAGAGTCAAGTGCTGCTGCAGTAAAGTTTAGGTAGTCGTCCTCTGTCATATCTGCACATGGCAGTGAAGAAAAGGATGATGGAATTAATTCTTTAAATCTGGTTACAGCATCCTCTGATAGACACCTTCTATACGTAAATTTCTTCTCAGAAACTGTATAGTCAAGTAATGTAAACTCAAAGGTTATCAGAAAATGGTCAGATAAGACAGGGTTATGAGGGAACACTGTTAACTGTTCACTCTCAATGCCATAAGTCAGCACAAGATCAAGGGTGTGATTAAGGCAGTGAGTCGGTCTGTGAACACTCTGAGAAAATCCAATAGAGTCCAATATAGAATTAAAGTTCGTATTCAGGCTGTCATTTTCAACATCTACATGAATATTAAAGTCACCCACTACAATGACTTTATCTGTACTCAGCACTAACTGGGATAAAAACTCTGAGAATTCAGACAGAAACTCAGAATGAGGGCCAGGTGGACGATACACAACAACAAACACAAGAGGTTTCTGGGATTTCCACTTTGCGTGGGAAAAACTGAGAATCAGAGATTCAACAGAGCTCAAACTAATCTTGGGTCTGGGACTGATGAGTAACCTTGATCTGAAAATAGCTGCCACTCCTCCTCCTCTGCCTGTGGTTCGAGGAACGTGAACATTTAAACAGTCAGAGGGAGTTGATTCATTAATGCTAACATGATCCTCCTGCTGCAGCCAGGTTTCTGTAAGACAAAATAGATCAATGTGATGATCACAAATCAACTCATTCACCAACAGAGACTTCGAAAGGAGAGATCTGATATTCAGCAGACCACAATAAGAATGAGACTTCTTGTATCGATCTAACTTTAGTTGATAGAAGATTAGCCAGTAGATGTGAGTGGGAAATTGACCAAAAAACAAACATTGGAAGTGATCATTTCCCAGTTTGGTGTAAAATTGATATGGTATTTAAGATTCAACCTTACTACATACATCATAAATGGGTTTTCAGAAAAGCTAAATGGGAGGAATTTCAGGAAACCTGTGAAAACATGATAAACCAGATACCAGAACTAGACCAAAATATTAATGACATGAATAACACTGTAAGTTCTATTATCTATTCTGCAGCAAGACAAAGCATTCCAATTAGTGAGGGTAAAAAGAATCAAAAAAATGTTCCTTGGTGGGATGATGAGTGTACTAAAGTGGTTAAGGATCGAAATAAAGCTTTCAAGAGAATGCGCAAAACATTAACAATGGATACCCTTTTAGATTATCAAAGGAAAAGGGCCATTGCTAGGAAAACTATTAAAGAGGCAAAAAGAGAATCTTGGAGACATTTTTGCACAACGATAGGAAGGGAAACCACACTGACTCAAGTATGGATGATGATTAAAAAGATGACAGGAAGATACAAGCCTTCACAAATCCCAGTTTTAATTGAAGGAGGAAGTCAATCCATATCAGACATAGATAAAGCCAATTTATTAGGTAAAACATTTGCAGACATTCAGAAAGGTAGTCACTTAGAAGAGCGATTTAAGATAAGAAAAGAAGAAATCTTGGAAATTAATAAGGACATTCTGGAGGCTAGGGAAACAGATGTGTCTATACTGGACAATGATTTTAGTATATCAGAATTAAAAATGGCTTTAAATAACACTGCATATTCTTCCCCTGGAAATGATTATCTATGCTATGCTATGTTCAAGCATTTACCTGAGGAAGTTCTAGGAATCATTCTCAAACTGGTTAACAAAGTTTGGGACAAGGGCAAATTGCCAAACGCATGGAAGAGCTCAACAATCCTCCCATTTCCTAAACCTGGAAAAGATGCAAGTAACCCAAGTAGCTATAGACCTATAGCTCTTACCTCACATTTAGGGAAACTGATGGAAAAAATGATTGTGTCGCGTTTGAATTATTATTTAGAATATAAATGCCCACTCCATAAGTATCAAAATGGTTTTAGGAAACAGAAATCAACAACTGATGCACTAGTTAAACTAACTAATGAAGTTGAAAAAACTTTAGTTATGAAAGAGGTTATGGTAGCTTCATTTCTAGAAATTGAGAAAGCTTATGATACTATGTGGAGGGAAGGTTTGCTAATCAAATTGAGAAAAATAGGTATCAAAGGAAGAATGTATAACTACATACTGGACTTTCTGTCCCAGCGTACCTTGAGGGTTAGAGTAGGAGAAGCAATATCAAAGGAATTCATAGTGGAAAATGGAATACCCCAAGGAAGTGTAATCAGCCCAATTTTATTTAACATAATGATTAATGATATCTTTGAAAAACTGGGAGAGATGAATAAAGGGTTACTATATGCGGATGATGCTGTGTTTTGGAGAAGGGGGCATAATATTTCATATGTTACAGATAAAATTCAGAAGGATATAAACACTCTAGAGCAATGGGGAGTGGATTGGGGTTTTAAATTCTCTGTTCAAAAATCACAAATTGTATATTTTACAAGAAAGAAAGTTTCAGGAAATCATAAAGTAATACTATACAAGCAACCACTTGAAAGAGGAGAGACATTTAAATACTTAGGAATATGGTTTCATAGTAAACTTACATGGAAACATCACATTGAGTATATAGAAACTAAATGCAAAAAGGTGTTAAATGTAATGAGCAGATAGACAATCTATGTTGAATATTTACAAATCCCTGATAAGATCTACTATTGACTATAGCTGTATGGTATATAGTTCAGCTTGTAAAACATCCCTCCTAAAACTGGACAGAATACAATTTAAGGCCCTGAGAATAGCTTTAGGAGCTATGAAAACAACTCCTACAAGTGTGCTGCTGGTGGAAGCAGAGGAAACCCCACTCAGTTTAAGATTTAAAAAACTTTCCTTAACATATTGGGTTAGACTGCAAGGAAGTGTTAACAATCCAGCAACAACAGTACTTCATGATTGCTGGGAGTATCTCAAGAAAACAAAGGGATTTGGATGGGACATTGATGATACTGCAGGTCAGTATGGACTAAAAGATCTAACGTTCAGCCCTGCATTAGCTATGAGCAGTGTTCCGCCATGGATTCTTCCTGCTCCTGAAACAAATATAAATCTACTTGAGGAAAAGAAAGATCATCCAGATCAGCAAAGCTTTGCAATAGTATGTAAAAACTATCTGAGTTCTTCATATCATGGGTAAATACACATTTACACAGATGGATCAAAAGATATACAAAATGGACACTGTGGCATAGGAATATATATACAAGAATTCAACCAAACATATGGATACAGATTGAGTAATTTATTATCAATATACTCAGTTGAAATGACAGGAATAATAACTGCTTTGAGGTGGATTGAGGAAGTTAAACCCCTTAAGTCAGCCATATGCACTGATTCAATGGCAGTCTTACAAAGCCTTGTGTCAGGAAATTCAATAAGAGAAGACCTGGTTATAGAAATGAGACATCTGTTAGCACACCTTAGAAACCTTGGTATTGTAGTCCAGTTATGTTGGGTTCCAGCACATATTGGGATTAGAAGTAACGAAGTAGCTGACAAAATAGCCAAAAAATCTCTTAAACAAAATCACATAGCTATCCATATTCCATTGGGGAAAGGGGAAGCTAAAACAATAATTCAAGAAAAGACTATGGAAAGATGGCAGGAAGAATGGGATGCTGATACCAATGGAAGACAATATTTTAAAGTTCAGAGTCATGTTGGGGGAAAAGGGTTACAGCAGTGGGTGTGAACAGAAGAGAAGAGGTAGTGTATACTAGACTGAAACTAGGGCACACAGGCCTTAATGCAACAATACAAATAATAGGGAAAAGTGATGGCCTTTGTGCTGACTGTAAGGTTAAAGAAGATGTAGATCATGTTTTATTTCATTGTACAAAGTATAATGATTGCAGAAAGGAATGGTTTGAAAAAGAAGAAGAATCAGGAATCCATAACATACTGGAGGAACAAGGAATGCAGAGAAATAGAATTAAGGCTCTTATCCATTACCTAAAGATAACAGATTTAATTAAAAATAATTTGATAAACATTTTGGTTTGTTTGTTTATTTGATTTGATTCTGTTTTTTTTTGCTTTAGTTATTTATTTTCTTACTTTAGTTATTATTTATCTACACTTCATTATGAAAAAGTGATATAGTCTGGCCAGTTCCTTTACAGACTCCTGTACAGTAGGTGGCGGTATACACACTAAATGCTGTAACCCGCCAATAAACAGAAGAAGAAGAAGAAGAAGAAGATTTTTTTTTTATTTTTTCAAAAACATTTATTCACATTTTAACATAATATATCACACTGTGTCAATCTGTAAAACAGGATAAATTAGTGCTCAAGAAAAGGTGCAAACTGCAGTTCATTATTAACATCAATGGAACAAAGAATATCGTTAAAACACCAGATGCTTTTAAAACGTTAGAGGTCGTCTGTGAGTTTGTAAAAGTAAAACTCCAGCCTCAGTCTGCACCTGAGGTTGCAGCACCACACAGAGGCCGCCTCCTGACCCGCTTTGTCCGTCACTTTGTTCTTTCTAGAAACATAAATAGCCAACTTAGCTTCACCCAAGATAAAATTTAAAAGCTGAAACTTCTGTTTGTCTGTTTTTTTATATCCTGCGCCATAGATAAAACGTGTGATGCTAAAAAAACTCATTAAATAGGTTAAACTCTGTGGTTAAAAGAGTGAAGAGCACTGTGAGTCTCTGACACTCGCTAAAAACGTGATAAACTGTCTCCCGAAGGAGACAGAAAGGGCACTGATTAGATACAGCCGGGTTTAAAACAGAGATAAAAGCATTGGAGGCGATGGCACCATGTAAAATCCTCCACTGGATGTCGGCAGTCCGTTTCTTTATGGGAGGCTTGTAGAGAACTTGCCACTGTGGACCGGTTCCATTGGCTCCCAACCTGCCGGTCCACACGGTGGGCTCCCTGTCGCAGAGCCCCCTCCTGTTGAGCACTGTCACACAGAGGTGGTAGAGAGTCCTCCTTCCAGCCGTGCAGAAGTCGATGCTCCCGGGGTTCCCGAGTAGAGGCCCACTGAGTTCCCCAAGCTGGGGACTCACGTTGACCCCAGGAAAAGGGTCTCCAGGGTCCGGCTCCACCCCTCTGCCGTAGTCCAGGAGGAGGCCTTTCTCCTTGCCAGAGAGCCTCCGCCTCCAGAGCTCCAGGACCCGCTCTGCCACCCTGGCGGACCTGATGCCGAGGAGAGAGCCCACGGCCTGCGAGTCCGTCAGCGCCGGCCCCGCAGTGTCCACCAGCTGCTGGAACACCACAACCTTTTTCCTGCACAGTGCTGTTCCCAGTCCAGGCGTAGCTCCGCTGGACACGTCCAGACGGGCCCCGTGCACCAGTGGCTCCTGCAGCAGCCAGAACAGGGAGGCAGAGCTTTGTCGCGAGTCAAGTTTAAAAAGGACCCACGACTTAAAAACACTGTGATAAAAAGGAGGCAACCCGTTTAAATTTAATAAAGTGCAATCGGTTAAAAACAGAGCAGCATCCAGTCCCAGATCACCCGCACGTTTAAAAAATGCAGCCGGCCACTTCTCTCCACACCAAGTCCGCCGGACCTGTTAAAAACCTTTGGACAAACTGAAGCCTGAAAGTGGAGGCCCTGCTGGCCAGGTGGATGAGGCCCTGGCCCCCCTCCTCTCTCGGTAAAAACAGCACCCCCTGTGGCACCCAATGCCGACCATTCCAAAAAAAGTCGACAATCTTTGCTTGGACCTGAGCCAGTAGACCTGATGGGGGGTCCACGCAGGCCAGGCGGTGCCACAGCAGAGATGCTACCAGGTTGTTCAGCACCAGCACTCTACCCCTGTAAGACATCTGGGGGAGCAGCCATGTCCATTTTTGTAGTTTGCCTACAACCTTTTCTGTGACGCCCTCCCAGTTCCTCCTGGTCATCTCCTCACACCCGAGGAAGACGCCAAGGTATTTCAGCCCCTCTCTGCTCCATTGCAGGTGCTGAGGGAGAACTGGGAGGCCATCACACCATCTGCCCACAGCAAGGGCTTCACTCTTCCTCCAGTTCACCCTCGCTGCGGACAGAGTGTTAAAGGAGGCGGCTAGTTCAACTAAAAGATCTACTTCTCTCTGGGATCCGATCAGAACAATGACGTCATCTGCGTAGGCAGACAACACAATGCTCTGTTTAAAACCAGGTAAAAGCAGGCCATCTATGCGTGTGCGAATCTTACAGAGGAGGGGCTCCAGGGAGAGTGCATAGAGCATCCCAGACAGAGCACAGCCCTGCCGGATGCCTCTATGCACCCTGAAAGGAGCACACAGACTGCCGTTGAACTTCAGCATACTCTCAATGTTACAGTATAACACCCGGATCTTGGCTATAAAACCAGCGCTGAACCCAAACCTCTCCATGGTTTTCCAGAGGAAGTTGTGCTCAACGCGGTCAAAAGCCTTTTCCTGGTCTAACGAAATGAGACCAGTATCAATGCCCAATGAGCTGGAGACCTCCAAAACATCCCGAATCAGGTAGACATTGTCTACCATAGACCTGCCAGGTACACAATAGGTCTGATCCCGGTGGATGACCTGCTCCATAGCATTCCTCAGCCTGTTCGCCAAGGCCTTGGACAGGATTTTATAATCTGTACACAGGAGCGACACAGGGCGCCAGTTCTTTATCTCCTGAAGGTTGCCTTTCTTTGGCAGGAGGGTGACAGCAGCCCTGCGACAGGACAGCGGCAGGGAACCCGAAGCCAAGCTCTCGTTAGAAACAGCTAAAACGTCGTTCATGTGTAGCCATCTGGTCGGTTTGCTGGTGAAAAGCGGTGTTAAAGTGTCAACTTTCGAGTTATGGTCTAGATAAGATAGTAAGTGTCCCACTTTTCCAAGAGTGAGTTCGACTCCCCAAAAGCTCTTAAGGGTGTTGTAAATTAGGCAGTTTCTGTCTCTTTTTCCTTTGTGGAAAGAAAATGAAGATCTGGTTTATATCCACATACGTAAACATCCCCCACAGGAATGTTGGTTTTGTCAAAGTTTGAAAAACTCTTAATCCACACGGCACTGTGACTGCTACACTGTCTCACACACCTTACCCGTCTCACACACCTTACCTGCCTCACACACCTTACCTGGTTCACTTATTGTACCTGTCTCACTTATCTCACCTGTTGCACTTACCTTACCTGTCTCACACACCTTACCCGTTTCACTTACCTTGCCTCTAACTTCACCCTCCTCCCTTTCCCCCTCGCGGCTCACCCCCCTCTGGCTCTGTGTCTGCCCCCCCCGGACGCCCAGCCGCGGCTCCATCAGAGCCGGGGGCAGGACCCTCCCGCCCCGCGGCAGCAGGAGCGGGCCGCCCGGCCGCCGCGGCTCCATCAGAGCCGGCGGCGGGAGCATCAGCCCCCCGCCCCGCGGCACCAGGAGCGGGGCGGCCGGGCGCCGCGGCTCCACCAGAGCCGGAGGCGGGAGCATCAGCCCCCCGCCCCGCGGCACCAAGAGCGGGCTGGTCGGCAGCCGCGGCTCCGCTGGAGCCCGCTGGAGCCCGCCGGAGCGGTGCGGCTGGGACAGGCTTTAATCAGGTGGCCCTCTGTGCCACAGCCAAAGCACTTCATTATGGAGGAGGTGGCGAACAAAGTATAATCGAACCCCTCCACAGGCACAATAAATCTCAGATTTAACTCCACTTATTTATCGTTCAGTATCATGTGTAGCTGTCTGCGGTGAGACACCACATGCGTTAGCAGTGGGGACTTACAGCCCGACAGCACCTTTGACAGGAAGTGGGAAACCACCTTCCCGTGCCTGGAGAGTTCCTTAATTAGGAACTGGTTACTAATAAACGGGGGCACGTTTGACAGAACGATCTTCGAGGCCGGCTGCGTGAGCGGCATCACCGGCTCGAAGATCCCATTGACTGTGACTCCCGTCTCCACTAGCAGTTTAACCTGCTCCACCTTCGCCACAAACAAGACAACAGCTTTGTTCATGCGGGCACGGAACCTTTTTATAATGGATATATATGAAGGACAAAGGAGTTTGAACTTGTTTTAACTGAATGAATTGGTGTTTATAAGCAAAAATCCGAATTTCGTCTTATCTCGCAAAAGTAAGGCTATTCCTGTTTTTCTTTGTCATACAAGGTCATTTAAAGAGGTTTATGCATGGAACCTAGTTAGAATGGATATATATGAAGGACAAAGGAGTTTGAACTTGTTTTGACTGAAGGAATTCATTTTATAGCAAAAACACCAATTTGGCCTTAACTCGCAAAAGTAAGACTATTCCTGTTTTTCTTTCTCATACAAGGTCATTTAAAAGGGTTTATGCATGGAACCTAGTTAGAATTCATATATATGAAGGACAAAGGAGTTTGAACTTGTTTTGACTGAAGGAATACATTTTATGGCAAAAATACCAATTTGGACTTAACTCGCAAAAGGAAGACTATTCCTGTTTTTCTTTCTCATACAAGGTCATTTAAAAGGGTTTATGCATGGAACCTAGTTAGAATTGATATATATGAAGGACAAAGGAGTTTGAACTTGTTTTGACTGAAGGAATTCATTTTATAGCAAAAATACCAATTTGGACTTAACTCGCAAAAGTAAGACTATTCCTGTTTTTCTTTCTCATACAAGGTCATTTAAAGAGGTTTATGCATGGAACCTAGTTAGAATGGATATATATGAAGGACAAAGGAGTTTGAACTTGTTTTGACTGAAGGAATTCATTTTATATCAAAAATACTAATTTGGCCTTAACTCGCAAAAGTAAGGCTATTCCTGTTTTTCTTTGTCATACAAGGTCATTTAAAGAGCTTTATAAACGGAACCTTTTTAGAATGGATATATATGAAGGACAAAGGAGTTTGAACTTGTTTTAACTGAATGAATTGGTGTTTATAAGGAAAAATCCGAATTTCATCGTATCTCGCAAAAGCAAGACTATTCCTGTTTTTCTTTGTCATACAAGGTCATTTAAAGAGGTTTATGCATGGAACCTAGTTAGAATGGATATATATGAAGGACAAAGGAGTTTGAACTTGTTTTGACTGAAGGAATTCATTTTATAGCAAAAATACCAATTTGGCCTCAACTCGCAAAAGTAAGCCTATTCCTGTTTTTCTTTGTCATACAAGGTAATTTAAAGAGGTTTACGCATGGAACCTAGTTAGAATTGATATATATGAAGTACAAAGGAGTTTGAACTTGTTTTGACTGAAGGAATTCATTTTATAGCAAAAATACCAATTTGGCCTTGACTCGCAAAAGTAAGGCTATTCCTGTTTTTCTTTGTTATACAAGGTTATTTAAAGAGGTTTATGCATGGAACCTACTTTGAATTGATATATATGACGGACAAATGACTTTGACCTTGTTTTGACTGAAGGAATTCATTTTATAGCAAAAATACCAATTTGGCCTTAACTCGCAAAAGTAAGCCTATTCCTGTTTTTTTTTCTCATATACGGTCATTTAAAGAGGTTTATGCATGGAACCTAGTTAGAATTGATACATATGAAGGAAAACGGAGTTTGACCATGTTTTGACTGAAGGAACTCATATTATAGCAAAAATACCAATTTGGCCTTGATTCGCAAAAGTTAGGCTATTCCTGTTTTTCTTTCTCATACAAGGTCATTTAAAGAGGTTTATGCACGGAACCTAGTTAGAATGGATATATATGAAGGACAAAAGAGTTTGAACTTGTTTTGACTGAAGGAATTCATTTTATAGCAAAAAATACCAATTTGGACTTAACTCGCAGAAGTAAGACTATTCCTGGTTTTCTTTCTCAAACAAGGTCATTTAAAGAGGTTTATGCATGGAACCTAGTTAGAATTGATATATATGAAGGACAAAGGAGTTTGAATTTGTTTTGACTGAAGGAATTGGTGTTTATAAGGAAAAATCCGAATTTCGTCGTATCTCGCAAAATTAAGGCTATTCCTGTTTTTCTTTCTCATACAAGGTCATTTAAAAGGGTTTATGCATGGAACCTAGTTAGAATTAATATATATGAAGGACAAAGGAGTTTGAACTTGTTTTGACTGAAGGAATTCATTTTATAGCAAAAATACCAATTTGGACTTAACTCGCAAAAGTAAGACTATTCCTGTTTTTCTTTGTCATAAAAGGTCATTTAAAGAGGTTTATGCATGGAACCTAGTTAGAATGGATATATATGAAGGAAAAAGGAGTTTGAACTTGTTTTGACTGAAGGAATTCATTTTATAGCAAAAATACTAATTTGGCCTTAACTCGCAAAAGTAATGCTATTCCTGTTTTTCTTTGTCATACAAGGTAATTTAAAGAGCTTTATGCACGGAACCTTTTTAGAATGGATATATATGAAGGACAAAGGAGTTTGAACTTCTTTTAACTGAATGAATTTGTGTTTATAAGCAAAAATCCGAATTTCATCGTATCTCGCAGAAGTAAGGCTATTCCTGTTTTTCTTCGTCATACAAGGTCATTTAAAGAGGTTTATGCATGGAACCTAGTTAGAATGGATATATATGAAGGACAAAGGAGTTTGAACTTGTTTTGACTGAAGGAATTCATTTTATAGCAAAAATACCAATTTGGCCTTAACTCGCAAAAGTAATGCTATTCCTGTTTTTCTTTGTCATACAAGGTAATTTAAAGAGGTTTACGCATGGAACCTAGTTAGAATGGATATATATGAAGGACAAAAGAGTTTGAACTTGTTTTCACTGAAGGAATTAATTTTATAGCAAAAATACCAACTTGGCCTCAACTCTCAAAAGTGAGGCTATTCCTGTTTTTCTTTCTCAAAAAAGGTCATTTAAAAGGGTTTATGCATGGAACCTAGTTAGAATTAATATATATGAAGGACAAAGGAGTTTGAACTTGTTTTGACTGAAGGAATTCATTTTATAGCAAAAATACCAATTTGGACTTAACTCGCAAAAGTAAGACTATTCCTGTTTTTCTTTGTCATAAAAGGTCATTTAAAGAGGTTTATGCATGGAACCTAGTTAGAATGGATATATATGAAGGACAAAGGAGTTTGAACTTGTTTTGACTGAAGGAATTCATTTTATAGCAAAAATACTAATTTGGCCTTAACTCGCAAAAGTAATGCTATTCCTGTTTTTCTTTGTCATACAAGGTAATTTAAAGAGCTTTATGCACGGAACCTTTTTAGAATGGATATATATGAAGGACAAAGGAGTTTGAACTTCTTTTAACTGAATGAATTTGTGTTTATAAGCAAAAATCCGAATTTCATCGTATCTCGCAGAAGTAAGGCTATTCCTGTTTTTCTTCGTCATACAAGGTCATTTAAAGAGGTTTATGCATGGAACCTAGTTAGAATGGATATATATGAAGGACAAAGGAGTTTGAACTTGTTTTGACTGAAGGAATTCATTTTATAGCAAAAATACCAATTTGGCCTTAACTCGCAAAAGTAATGCTATTCCTGTTTTTCTTTGTCATACAAGGTAATTTAAAGAGGTTTACGCATGGAACCTAGTTAGAATGGATATATATGAAGGACAAAAGAGTTTGAACTTGTTTTCACTGAAGGAATTAATTTTATAGCAAAAATACCAACTTGGCCTCAACTCTCAAAAGTGAGGCTATTCCTGTTTTTCTTTCTCAAAAAAGGTCATTTAAAAGGGTTTATGCATGGAACCTAGTTAGAATTGATATATATGAAGGACAAAGGAGTTTAAACTTGTTTTGACTGAAGGAATTCATTTTATAGCAAAAATACCAATTTGGACTTAACTCGCAAAACTAAGGCTATTCCTGTTTTTCTTTGTCATACAAGGTCATTTAAAGAGGTTTATGCATGGAACCTAGTTAGAATGGATATATATGAAGGACAAAGGAGTTTGAACTTGTTTTGACTGAAGGAATTCATTTTATAGCAAAAATACCAATTTGGACTTAACTCGCAAAAGTAAGGCTATTCCTGTTTTTCTTTGTCATAAAAGGTCATTTAAAGAGGTTTATGCATGGAACCTAGTTAGAATGGATATATATGAAGGACAAAGGAGTTTGAACTTGTTTTGACTGAAGGAATTCATTTTATAGCAAAAATACTAATTTGGCCTTAACTCGCAAAAGTAATGCTATTCCTGTTTTTCTTTGTCATACAAGGTCATTTAAAGAGCTTTATGCACGGAACCTTTTTAGAATGGATATATATGAAGGACAAAGGAGTTTGAACTTCTTTTAACTGAATGAATTTGTGTTTATAAGCAAAAATCCGAATTTCACCGTATCTCGCAGAAGTAAGGCTATTCCTGTTTTTCTTCGTCATACAAGGTCATTTAAAGAGGTTTATGCATGGAACCTAGTTAGAATGGATATATATGAAGGACAAAGGAGTTTGAACTTGTTTTGACTGAAGGAATTCATTTTATAGCAAAAATACCAATTTGGCCTTAACTCGCAAAAGTAATGCTATTCCTGTTTTTCTTTGTCATACAAGGTAATTTAAAGAGGTTTACGCATGGAACCTAGTTAGAATGGATATATATGAAGGACAAAAGAGTTTGAACTTGTTTTCACTGAAGGAATTAATTTTATAGCAAAAATACCAACTTGGCCTCAACTCTCAAAAGTAAGGCTATTCCTGTTTTTCTTTCTCAAAAAAGGTCATTTAAAAGGGTTTATGCATGGAACCTAGTTAGAATTGATATATATGAAGGACAAAGGAGTTTAAACTTGTTTTGACTGAAGGAATTCATTTTATAGCAAAAATACCAATTTGGACTTAACTCGCAAAACTAAGGCTATTCCTGTTTTTCTTTGTCATACAAGGTCATTTAAAGAGGTTTATGCATGGAACCTAGTTAGAATGGATATATATGAAGGACAAAGGAGTTTGAACTTGTTTTGACTGAAGGAATTCATTTTATAGCAAAAATACCAATTTGGACTTAACTCGCAAAAGTAAGGCTATTCCTGTTTTTCTTTGTCATACAAGGTCATTTAAAGAGGTTTATGCATGGAACCTAGTTAGAATGGATATATATGAAGGACAAAGGAGTTTGAACTTGTTTTGACTGAAGGAATTGGTGTTTATAAGGAAAAATCCGAATTTCGTCGTATCTTGCAAAAGTAAGGCTATTCCTGTTTTTCTTTCTCATACAAGGTCATTTAAAAGGGTTTATGCATGGAACCTAGTTAGAATTGATATATATGAAGTACAAAGGAGTTTGAACTTGTTTTGACTGAAGGAATTCATTTTATAGCAAAAATACCAATTTGGCCTTAACTCGCAAAAGTAAGCCTATTCCTGTTTTTCTTTCTCAAACAGGTTCATTTAAAGAGCTTTATGAATGGAATCTACTTAGAATGGATATATAAGAAGGATAAAGGAGTTTGACCTTGTTTTGACTGAAGGAATTCATTTTAGAGCAAAAATACCAATTTGGCCTTGACTTGCAAAAGTAAGGCTATTCCTGTTTTTCTTTGTTATACAAGGTTATTTAAAGAGGTTTATGCATGGAACCTACTTTGAATTGATATATATGACGGACAAATGACTTTGACCTTGTTTTGACTGAAGGAATTTATTTTATAGCAAAAATACCAATTTGGCCTTAACTCGCAAAAGTAAGCCTATTCCTGTTTTTTTTTCTCATATACGGTCATTTAAAGAGGTTTATGCATGGAACCTAGTTAGATTTGATATATATGAAGGAAAACGGAGTTTGACCTTGTTTTGACTGAAGGAACTCATATTATAGCAAAAATACCAATTTGGCCTTAATTCGCAAAAGTTAGGCTATTCCTGTTTTTCTTTCTCATACAAGGTCATTTAAAGAGGTTTATGCACGGAACCTAGTTAGAATGTATATATACGAAGGACAAAAGAGTTTGAACTTGTTTTGACTGAAGGAATTCATTTTATAGCAAAAAATACCAATTTGGACTTAACTCGCAGAAGTAAGACTATTCCTGGTTTTCTTTCTCAAACAAGGTCATTTAAAGAGGTTTATGCATGGAACCTAGTTAGAATTGATATATATGAAGGACAAAGGAGTTTGAATTTGTTTTGACTGAAGGAATTGGTGTTTATAAGGAAAAATCCGAATTTCGTCGTATCTCGCAAAATTAAGGCTATTCCTGTTTTTCTTTCTCATACAAGGTCATTTAAAAGGGTTTATGCATGGAACCTAGTTAGAATTAATATATATGAAGGACAAAGGAGTTTGAACTTGTTTTGACTGAAGGAATTCATTTTATAGCAAAAATACCAATTTGGACTTAACTCGCAAAAGTAAGACTATTCCTGTTTTTCTTTGTCATAAAAGGTCATTTAAAGAGGTTTATGCATGGAACCTAGTTAGAATGGATATATATGAAGGACAAAGGAGTTTGAACTTGTTTTGACTGAAGGAATTCATTTTATAGCAAAAATACTAATTTGGCCTTAACTCGCAAAAGTAATGCTATTCCTGTTTTTCTTTGTCATACAAGGTCATTTAAAGAGCTTTATGCACGGAACCTTTTTAGAATGGATATATATGAAGGACAAAGGAGTTTGAACTTCTTTTAACTGAATGAATTTGTGTTTATAAGCAAAAATCCGAATTTCATCGTATCTCGCAGAAGTAAGGCTATTCCTGTTTTTCTTCGTCATACAAGGTCATTTAAAGAGGTTTATGCATGGAACCTAGTTAGAATGGATATATATGAAGGACAAAGGAGTTTGAACTTGTTTTGACTGAAGGAATTCATTTTATAGCAAAAATACCAATTTGGCCTTAACTCGCAAAAGTAATGCTATTCCTGTTTTTCTTTGTCATACAAGGTAATTTAAAGAGGTTTACGCATGGAACCTAGTTAGAATGGATATATATGAAGGACAAAAGAGTTTGAACTTGTTTTCACTGAAGGAATTAATTTTATAGCAAAAATACCAACTTGGCCTCAACTCTCAAAAGTAAGGCTATTCCTGTTTTTCTTTCTCAAAAAAGGTCATTTAAAGAGCTTTATGCATGGAACCTAGTTAGAATGGATATATATGAAGGACAAAGGAGTTTGAACTTGTTTTGACTGAAGGAATTCATTTTATAGCAAAATACCAATTAGGCCTTTACTCGCAAAAGTACGGCTATTCCTGTTTTTCTTTGTCATACAAGGTCATTTAAAGAGGTTTATGCATGGAACCTAGTTAGAATGGATATATATGAAGGACAAAGGAGTTTGAACTTGTTTTGACTTAAGGAATTCATTTTATAGCAAAAATACCAATTTGGCCTTAACTCGCAAAAGTAATGCTATTCCTGTTTTTCTTTGTCATACAAGGTAATTTAAAGAGGTTTACGCATGGAACCTAGTTAGAATGGATATATATGAAGGACAAATGAGTTTGAACTTGTTTTGACTTAAGGAATTCATTTTATAGCAAAAATACCAATTTGGCCTTAACTCGCAAAAGTAAGCCTATTCCTGTTTTTCTTTCTCAAACAGGTTCATTTAAAGAGCTTTATGAATGGAATCTACTTAGAATGGATATATAAGAAGGATAAAGGAGTTTGACCTTGTTTTGACTGAAGGAATTCATTTTAGAGCAAAAATACCAATTTGGCCTTGACTCGCAAAAGTAAGGCTATTCCTGTTTTTCTTTGTTATACAAGGTTATTTAAAGAGGTTTATGCATGGAACCTACTTTGAATTGATATATATGACGGACAAATGACTTTGACCTTGTTTTGACTGAAGGAATTCATTTTATAGCAAAAATACCAATTTGGCCTTAACTCGCAAAAGTAAGCCTATTCCTGTTTTTTTTTCTCATATACGGTCATTTAAAGAGGTTTATGCATGGAACCTAGTTAGATTTGATACGTATGAAGGAAAACGGAGTTTGACCTTGTTTTGACTGAAGGAACTCATATTATAGCAAAAATACCAATTTGGCCTTAATTCGCAAAAGTTAGGCTATTCCTGTTTTTCTTTCTCATACAAGGTCATTTAAAGAGGTTTATGCACGGAACCTAGTTAGAATGTATATATATGAAGGACAAAAGAGTTTGAACTTGTTTTGACTGAAGGAATTCATTTTATAGCAAAAAATACCAATTTGGACTTAACTCGCAGAAGTAAGACTATTCCTGGTTTTCTTTCTCAAACAAGGTCATTTAAAGAGGTTTATGCATGGAACCTAGTTAGAATTGATATATATGAAGGACAAAGGAGTTTGAATTTTTTTTGACTGAAGGAATTGGTGTTTATAAGGAAAAATCCGAATTTCGTCGTATCTCGCAAAATTAAGGCTATTCCTGTTTTTCTTTCTCATACAAGGTCATTTAAAAGGGTTTATGCATGGAACCTAGTTAGAATTAATATATATGAAGGACAAAGGAGTTTGAACTTGTTTTGACTGAAGGAATTCATTTTATAGCAAAAATACCAATTTGGACTTAACTCGCAAAAGTAAGACTATTCCTCTTTTTCTTTGTCATAAAAGGTCATTTAAAGAGGTTTATGCATGGAACCTAGTTAGAATGGATACATATGAAGGACAAAGGAGTTTGAACTTGTTTTGACTGAAGGAATTCATTTTATAGCAAAAATACTAATTTGGCCTTAACTCGCAAAAGTAATGCTATTCCTGTTTTTCTTTGTCATACAAGGTCATTTAAAGAGCTTTATGCACGGAACCTTTTTAGAATGGATATATATGAAGGACAAAGGAGTTTGAACTTCTTTTAACTGAATGAATTTGTGTTTATAAGCAAAAATCCGAATTTCATCGTATCTCGCAGAAGTAAGGCTATTCCTGTTTTTCTTCGTCATACAAGGTCATTTAAAGAGGTTTATGCATGAAACCTAGTTAGAATGGATTTATATGAAGGACAAAGGAGTTTGAACTTGTTTTGACTGAAGGAATTCATTTTATAGCAAAAATACCAATTTGGACTTAACTCGCAAAAGTAAGACTATTCCTGTTTTTCTTTCTCATACAAGGTCATTTAAAAGGGTTTATGCATGGAACCTAGTTAGAATTCATATATATGAAGGACAAAGGAGTTTGAACTTGTTTTGACTGAAGGAATACATTTTATTGCAAAAATACCAATTTGGACTTAACTAACAAAAGGAAGACTATTCCTGTTTTTCTTTCTCATACAAGGTCATTTAAAGAGGTTTATGCATGGAACCTAGTTAAAATGGATATATATAAAGGACAAAGGAGTTTGAACTTGTTTTGACTGAAGGAATTGGTGTTTATAAGGTAAAATCCGAATTTTATCGAATTCGCAAAAGTATAGCTATTCCTGTTTTTCTTTCTCATACAAGGTAATTTAAAAGGGTTTATGCATGGAACCTAGTTAGAATTGATATATATGAAGGACAAAAGAGTTTGAACTTGTTTTGACTGAAGAAATTCATTTTATAGCAAAAATACCAATTTGGACTTAACTCGCAAAAGTAAGACTATTCCTGTTTTTCTTTCTCATACAAGGTCATTTAAAGAGGTTTATGCATGGAACCTAGTTAGAATGGATATATATGAAGGACAAAGGAGTTTGAACTTGTTTTGACTGAAGGAATGCATTTTATAGCAAAAATACCAATTTGGACTTAAGTTGCGAAAGTAAGACTATTCCTGTTTTTCTTTGTCATACAAGGTCATTTAAAGAGGTTTATGCATGGAACCTAGTTAGAATGGATATATATGAAGGACAAAGGAGTTTGAACTTGTTTTAACTGAATCAATTTGTGTTTATAAGCAAAAATCCGAATTTCGTCGTATCTCGCAAAAGTAAGGCTATTCCTGTTTTTCTTTCTCATACAAGGTCATTTAAAAGGGTTTATTAATGGAACCTAGTTAGAATGATATATATGAAGGACAAATGAGTTTGAACTTGTTTTGACTGAAGGAATTCATTTTATAGCAAAAAGACCAATTTGGACTTGACTCGCAAACGTAAGACTATTCCTGTTTTTCTTTGTCACACAAGGTCATTTAAAGAGGTTTATGCATGGAACCTAGTTAGAATGGATATACATGAAGGACAAAGGAGTTTAAACTTGTTTTGACTGAAGGAATTCATTTTATAGCAAAAATACCAATTTGGACTTAACTCGCAAAAGTAAGGCTATTCCTGTTTTTCTTTGTCTTACAAGGTCATTTAAAGAGGTTTATGCATGGAACCTAGTTAGAATGGATATATATGAAGGAAAAAGGAGTTTGAACTTGTTTTGACTGAAGGAATTCATTTTATAGCAAAAATACCAATTTGGCCTTAACTCGCAAAAGTAAGGCTATTCCTGTTTTTCTTTGTCTTACAAGGTCATTTAAAGAGGTTTATGCATTGAACCTAGTTAGAATGGATATATATGAAGGACAAAGGAGTTTGAACTTGTTTTGACTGAAGGAATTCATTTTATAGCAAAAATACCAATTTGGCCTTAAGTCGCAAAAGTAAGGCTACTCCTGTTTTTCTTTGTCATACAAGGTCATTTTAAGAGTTTTATGCACGGATCCTTTTCAGAATGGATATATATGAAGGACAAAGGAGTTTGAACTTGTTTTGACTGAAGGAATTCATTTTATAGCAAAAATACCAATTTGGCCTTAACTCGCAAAAGTAATGCTATTCCTGTTTTTCTTTGTCATACAAGGTAATTTAAAGAGGTTTACGCATGGAACCTAGTTAGAATGGATATATATGAAGGACAAAGGAGTTTGAACTTGTTTTCACTGAAGGAATTCATTTTATAGCAACAATACCAATTTGGCCTTAACTCGCAAAAGTAAGGCTATTCCTGTTTTTCTTTGTATTACAAGGTCATTTAAAGAGGTTTATGCATGGAACCTAGTTAGAATGGATATATATGAAGGACAAAGGAGTTTGAACTTTTTTTGACTGAAGGAATTGGTGTTTATAAGGAAAAATCCGAATTTCGTCGTATCTCGCAAAAGTTAGGCTATTCCTGTTTTTCTTTCTCATACAAGGTCATTTAAAAGGGTTTATGCATGGAACCTAGTTAGAATTGATATATATGAAGGACAAAGGAGTTTGAACTTGTTTTGACTGAAGGAATTCATTTTATAGCAAAAATACCAATTTGGACATAACTCGCAAACGTAAGACTATTCCTGTTTTTTTTGTCACACAAGGTCATTTAAAGAGGTTTATGCATGGAACCTAGTTAGAATGGATATATATGAAGGACAAAGGAGTTTGAACTTGTTTTGACTGAAGGAATTGGTGTTTATAAGGAAAAATCCGAATTTCGTCGTATCTCGCAAAAGTAAGGCTATTCCTGTTTTTCTTTCTCATACAAGGTCATTTAAAAGGGTTTATGCATGGAACCTAGTTAGAATTGATATATATGAAGGACAAAGGAGTTTGAACTTGTTTTGACTGAAGGAATTCATTTTATAGCAAAAATACCAATTTGGACATAACTCGCAAACGTAAGACTATTCCTGTTTTTCTTTGTCACACAAGGTCATTTAAAGAGGTTTACGCATGGAACCTAGTTAGAATGGATATACATGAAGGACAAAGGAGTTTAAACTTGTTTTGACTGAAGGAATTCATTTTATAGCAAAAATACCAATTTGGACTTAACTCGCAAAAGTAAGGCTATTCCTGTTTTTCTTTGTCATACAAGGTCATTTAAAGAGGTTTATGCATGGAACCTAGTTAGAATGGATATATATGAAGGACAAAGGAGTTTGAACTTGTTTTGACTGAAGGAATTCATTTTATAGCAAAAATACCAATTTGGCCTTAACTCGCAAAAGTAAGGCTATTCCTGTTTTTCTTTGTCTTACAAGGTCATTTAAAGAGGTTTATGCAAGGAACCTAGTTAGAATGGATATAAATGAAGGACAAAGGAGTTTGAACTTGTTTTGACTCAAGGAATTGGTGTTTATAAGGAAAAATCCGAATTTTGTCGTATCTCGCAAAAGTAAGGCTATTCCTGTTTTTCTTTCTCATACAAGGTCATTTAAAAGGGTTTATGGATGGAACCTAGTTAGAATTGATATATATGAAGGACAAAGGAGTTTGAACTTGTTTTGACTGAAGGAATTCATTTTATAGCAAAAATACAAATTTGACCTTAACTCGCAAAAGTAATGCTTTTCCTGTTTTTCTTTGTCATACAAGGTAATTTAAAGAGGTTTACGCATGGAACCTAGTTAGAATGGCTATATATGAAGGACAAAGGAGTTTGAACTTGTTTTAACTGAATGAATTGGAGTTTATAAGCAAAAATCTTAATTTCGTCGTATCTCGCAAAAGTAAGGCTATTCCTGTTTTTCTTTGTCATAAAAGGTCATTTAAAGAGGTTTATGCAAGGAACCTAGTTAGAATGGATATAAATGAAGGACAAAGGAGTTTGAACTTGTTTTGACTGAAGGAATTGGTGTTTATAAGGAAAAATCCGAATTTTGTCGTATCTCGCAAAAGTAAGGCTATTCCTGTTTTTCTTTCTCATACAAGGTCATTTAAAAGGGTTTATGGATGGAACCTAGTTAGAATTGATATATATGAAGGACAAAGGAGTTTGAACTTGTTTTGACTGAAGGAATTCATTTTATAGCAAAAATACCAATTTGGACTTAACTCGCAAAAGTAAGACTATTCCTGTTTTTCTTTGTCATACAAGGTCATTTAAAGAGGTTTATGCATGGAACCTAGTTAGAATGGATATATATGAAGGACAAAGGAGTTTGAACTTGTTTTGACTGAAGGAATTCATTTTATAGCAAAAATACCAATTTGGCCTTAACTCGCAAAAGTAAGACTATTCCTGTTTTTCTTTGTCATACAAGGTATTTTAAAGAGGTTTACGCATGGAACCTAGTCAAAATGGATATATATGAAGGACAAAGGAGTTTGAACTTGTTTTGACTGAAGGAATTAGTGTTTATAAGAAAAAATCCAAATTTCGTCGTATCTCGCAAAAGTAAGGCTATTCCTGTTTTTCTTTCTCATACAAGGTCTTTTAAAGAGGTTTATACATGGAACCTAGTTAGAATTGATATAAATGAAGGACAAAGGAGTTTGAACTTGTTTTGACTGAAGGAATTCATTTTATAGCAAAAATACCAATTAGGCCTTTACTCGCAAAAGTACGGCTATTCCTGTTTTTCTTTGTCATACAAGGTCATTTAAAGAGGTTTATGCATGGAACCTAGTTAGAATGGATATATATGAAGGACAAAGGAGTTTGAACTTGTTTTGACTGAAGGAATTCATTTTATAGCAAAAATACCAATTAGGCCTTTACTCGCAAAAGTACGGCTATTCCTGTTTTTCTTTGTCATACAAGGTCATTTAAAGAGGTTTATGCATGGAACCTAGTTAAAATGGATATATATGAAGGACAAAGGAGTTTGAGCTTGTTTTGACTGAAGGAATTCATTTTATAGCAAAAATACCAATTTGGACTTAACTCGCAAAAGTAAGACTATTCCTGTTTTTCTTTGTCATACAAGGTCATTTAAAGAGGTTTACGTATGGAACCTAGTTAGAATGGATATATATGAAGGACAAAGGAGTTTGAACTTGTTTTGACTGAAGGAATTGTTGTTTATAAGGAAAAATCCGAATTTCGTCGTATCTCGCAAAAGTAAGGCTATTCCTGTTTTTCTTTCTCATACAAGGTCATTTAAAAGGGTTTATGCATGGAAGCTAGTTAGAATTGATATATATGAAGGACAAAGGAGTTTGAACTTGTTTTGACTGAAGGAATTCATTTTATAGCAAAAATACAAATTTGACCTTAACTCGCAAAAGTAATGCTTTTCCTGTTTTTCTTTGTCATACAAGGTAATTTAAAGAGGTTTACGCATGGAACCTAGTTAGAATGGCTATATATGAAGGACAAAGGAGTTTGAACTTGTTTTAACTGAATGAATTGGAGTTTATAAGCAAAAATCTTAATTTCGTCGTATCTCGCAAAAGTAAGGCTATTCCTGTTTTTCTTTGTCATAAAAGGTCATTTAAAGAGGTTTATGCAAGGAACCTAGTTAGAATGGATATAAATGAAGGACAAAGGAGTTTGAACTTGTTTTGACTGAAGGAATTGGTGTTTATAAGGAAAAATCCGAATTTTGTCGTATCTCGCAAAAGTAAGGCTATTCCTGTTTTTCTTTCTCATACAAGGTCATTTAAAAGGGTTTATGGATGGAACCTAGTTAGAATTGATATATATGAAGGACAAAGGAGTTTGAACTTGTTTTGACTGAAGGAATTCATTTTATAGCAAAAATACCAATTTGGACTTAACTCGCAAAAGTAAGACTATTCCTGTTTTTCTTTGTCATACAAGGTCATTTAAAGAGGTTTATGCATGGAACCTAGTTAGAATGGATATATATGAAGGACAAAGGAGTTTGAACTTGTTTTGACTGAAGGAATTCATTTTATAGCAAAAATACCAATTTGGACTTAACTCGCGAAAGTAAGACTATTCCTGTTTTTCTTTGTCATACAAGGTCATTTAAAGAGGTTTATGTATGGATCCTAGTTAGAATGGATATATATGAAGGACAAAGGAGTTTGAACTTGTTTTGACTGAAGGAATTCATTTTATAGCAAAAATACCACTTTGGCCTTAACTCGCAAAAGTAAGACCATTCCTGTTTTTCTTTGTCATACAAGGTATTTTAAAGAGGTTTACGCATGGAACCTAGTCAAAATGGATATATATGAAGGACAAAGGAGTTTGAACTTGTTTTGACTGAAGGAATTAGTGTTTATAAGAAAAAATCCAAATTTCGTCGTATCTCGCAAAAGTAAGGCTATTCCTGTTTTTCTTTCTCATACAAGGTCTTTTAAAAGGGTTTATACATGGAACCTAGTTAGAATTGATATAAATGAAGGACAAAGGAGTTTGAACTTGTTTTGACTGAAGGAATTCATTTTATAGCAAAAATACCAATTAGGCCTTTACTCGCAAAAGTACGGCTATTCCTGTTTTTCTTTGTCATACAAGGTCATTTAAAGAGGTTTATGCATGGAACCTAGTTAGAATGGATATATATGAAGGACAAAGGAGTTTGAACTTGTTTTGACTGAAGGAATTCATTTTATAGCAAAAATACCAATTAGGCCTTTACTCGCAAAAGTACGGCTATTCCTGTTTTTCTTTGTCATACAAGGTCATTTAAAGAGGTTTACGTATGGAACCTAGTTAGAATGGATATATATGAAGGACAAAGGAGTTTGAACTTGTTTTGACTGAAGGAATTGTTGTTTATAAGGAAAAATCCGAATTTCGTCGTATCTCGCAAAAGTAAGGCTATTCCTGTTTTTCTTTCTCATACAAGGTCATTTAAAAGGGTTTATGCATGGAAGCTAGTTAGAATTGATATATATGAAGGACAAAGGAGTTTGAACTTGTTTTGACTGAAGGAATTGGTGTTTATAAGGTAAAATCCGAATTTCGTCGTATCTCGCAAAAGTAAGGCTATTCCTGTTTTTCTTTCTCATACAAGGTCATTTAAAAGGGTTTATACATGGAACCTAGTTAGAATTGATATATATGAAGGACAAAGGAGTTTGAACTTGTTTTGACTGAAGGAATTCATTTTATAGCAAAAATACCAATTTGGACTTAACTTGGAAAAGTAAGACTATTCCTGTTTTTCTTTGTCATACAAGGTCATTTAAAGAGGTTTATGCAAGGAACCTAGTTAGAATGGATATAAATGAAGGACAAAGGAGTTTGAACTTGTTTTGACTGAAGGAATTCATTTTATAGCAAAATAGCAATTTGGCCTTTACTCGCAAAAGTACGGCTATTCCTGTTTTTCTTTGTCATACAAGGTCATTTAAAGAGGTTTATGCATGGAACCTAGTTAGAATGGATATATATGAAGGACAAAGGAGTTTGAACTTGTTTTGACTGAAGGAATTCATTTTATAGCAAAAATACCAATTTGGCCTTAAGTCGCAAAAGTAAGGCTACTCCTGTTTTTCTTTGTCATACAAGGTCATTTTAAGAGTTTTATGCACGGATCCTTTTCAGAATGGATATATATGAAGGACAAAGGAGTTTGAACTTGTTTTAACTGAATGAATTGGTGTTTATAAGCAAAAATCTTAATTTCGTCGTATCTCGCAAAAGTAAGGCTATTCCTGTTTTTCTTTGTCATACAAGGTCATTTAAAGAGGTTTATGCAAGGAACCTAGTTAGAATGGATATAAATGAAGGACAAAGGAGTTTGAACTTGTTTTGACTGAAGGAATTCATTTTATAGCAAAAATACCAATTTGGCCTTAACTCGCAAAAGTAAGACTATTCCTGTTTTTCTTTGTCATACAAGGTAATTTAAAGAGGTTTACGCATGGAACCTAGTCAGAATGGATATATATGAAGGGCAAAGGAGTTTGAACTTGTTTGGACTGAATGAATAGGTGTTAATAAGGAAAAATCCGTATTTCGTCGTATCTCGCAAAAGTAAGGCTATTCCTGTTTTTCTTTCTCATACAAGGTCATTTAAAAGGGTTTATACATGGAACCTAGTTAGAATTGACATATATGAAGGACAAAGGAGTTTGAACTTGTTTTGACTGAAGGAATTCATTTTATAGCAAAAATACCAATTTGGACTTAACTCGGAAAAGTAAGACTATTCCTGTTTTTCTTTGTCATACAAGGTCATTTAAAGAGGTTTATGCAAGGAACCTAGTTAGAATGGATATAAATGAAGGACAAAGGAGTATGAACTTGTTTTGACTGAAGGAATTCATTTTATAGCAAAAATACCAATTTGGACTTAACTCGCAAAAGTAAGGCTATTCCTGTTTTTCTTTGTCATACAAGGTCATTTAAAGAGCTTTATGCATGGAACCTAGTTAGAATGGATATATATGAAGGACAAAGGAGTTTGAACTTGTTTTGACTGAAGGAATTCATTTTATAGCAAAAATACCAATTTGGCCTTAACTCGCAAAAGTAATGCTATTCCTGTTTTTCTTTGTCATACAAGGTAATTTAAAGAGGTTTACGCATGGAACCTAGTTAGAATGGATATATATGAAGGACAAAGGAGTTTGAACTTGTTTTCACTGAAGGAATTCATTTTATAGCAACAATACCAATTTGGCCTTAACTCGCAAAAGTAAGGCTATTCCTGTTTTTCTTTGTCATACAAGGTCATTTAAAGAGGTTTACGCATGGAACCTAGTTAGAATGGATATATATGAAGGACAAAGGAGTTTGAACTTGTTTTGACTGAAGGAATTGGTGTTTATAAGGAAAAATCCGAATTTTGTCGTATCTCGCAAAAGTAAGGCTATTCCTGTTTTTCTTTCTCATACAAGGTCATTTAAAAGGGTTTATGCATGGAAGCTAGTTAGAATTGATATATATGAAGGACAAAGGAGTTTGAACTTGTTTTGACTGAAGGAATTGGTGTTTATAAGGAAAAATCCGAATTTTGTCGTATCTCGCAAAAGTAAGGCTATTCCTGTTTTTCTTTCTCATACAAGGTCATTTAAAAGGGTTTATGGATGGAACCTAGTTAGAATTGATATATATGAAGGACAAAGGAGTTTGAACTTGTTTTGACTGAAGGAATTCATTTTATAGCAAAAATACAAATTTGACCTTAACTCGCAAAAGTAATGCTTTTCCTGTTTTTCTTTGTCATACAAGGTAATTTAAAGAGGTTTACGCATGGAACCTAGTTAGAATGGCTATATATGAAGGACAAAGGAGTTTGAACTTGTTTTAACTGAATGAATTGGAGTTTATAAGCAAAAATCTTAATTTCGTTGTATCTCGCAAAAGTAAGGCTATTCCTGTTTTTCTTTGTCATAAAAGGTCATTTAAAGAGGTTTATGCAAGGAACCTAGTTAGAATGGATATAAATGAAGGACAAAGGAGTTTGAACTTGTTTTGACTGAAGGAATTGGTGTTTATAAGGAAAAATCCGAATTTTGTCGTATCTCGCAAAAGTAAGGCTATTCCTGTTTTTCTTTCTCATACAAGGTCATTTAAAAGGGTTTATGGATGGAACCTAGTTAGAATTGATATATATGAAGGACAAAGGAGTTTGAACTTGTTTTGACTGAAGGAATTCATTTTATAGCAAAAATACCAATTTGGACTTAACTCGGAAAAGTAAGACTATTCCTGTTTTTCTTTGTCATACAAGGTCATTTAAAGAGGTTTATGCAAGGAACCTAGTTAGAATGGATATAAATGAAGGACAAAGGAGTATGAACTTGTTTTGACTGAAGGAATTCATTTTATAGCAAAAATACCAATTTGGACTTAACTCGCAAAAGTAAGGCTATTCCTGTTTTTCTTTGTCATACAAGGTCATTTAAAGAGCTTTATGCATGGAACCTAGTTAGAATGGATATATATGAAGGACAAAGGAGTTTGAACTTGTTTTGACTGAAGGAATTCATTTTATAGCAAAAATACCAATTTGGCCTTAACTCGCAAAAGTAATGCTATTCCTGTTTTTCTTTGTCATACAAGGTAATTTAAAGAGGTTTACGCATGGAACCTAGTTAGAATGGATATATATGAAGGACAAAGGAGTTTGAACTTGTTTTGACTGAAGGAATTGGTGTTTATAAGGAAAAATCCGAATTTTGTCGTATCTCGCAAAAGTAAGGCTATTCCTGTTTTTCTTTCTCATACAAGGTCATTTAAAAGGGTTTATGCATGGAAGCTAGTTAGAATTGATATATATGAAGGACAAAGGAGTTTGAACTTGTTTTGACTGAAGGAATTGGTGTTTATAAGGAAAAATCCGAATTTCGTCGTATCTCGCAAAAGTAAGGCTATTCCTGTTTTTCTTTCTCATACAAGGTCATTTAAAAGGGTTTATACATGGAACCTAGTTAGAATTGATATATATGAAGGACAAAGGAGTTTGAACTTGTTTTGACTGAAGGAATTCATTTTATAGCAAAAATACCAATTTGGACTTAACTTGGAAAAGTAAGACTATTCCTGTTTTTCTTTGTCATACAAGGTCATTTAAAGAGGTTTATGCAAGGAACCTAGTTAGAATGGATATAAATGAAGGACAAAGGAGTTTGAACTTGTTTTGACTGAAGGAATTCATTTTATAGCAAAAATACCAATTTGGACTTAACTCGCAAAAGTAAGGCTATTCCTGTTTTTCTTTGTCATACAAGGTCATTTAAAGAGCTTTATGCATGGAACCTAGTTAGAATGGATATATATGAAGGACAAAGGAGTTTGAACTTGTTTTGACTGAAGGAATTCATTTTATAGCAAAATACCAATTAGGCCTTTACTCGCAAAAGTACGGCTATTCCTGTTTTTCTTTGTCATACAAGGTCATTTAAAGAGGTTTATGCATGGAACCTAGTTAGAATGGATATATATGAAGGACAAAGGAGTTTGAACTTGTTTTGACTGAAGGAATTCATTTTATAGCAAAAATACCAATTTGGCCTTAAGTCGCAAAAGTAAGGCTACTCCTGTTTTTCTTTGTCATACAAGGTCATTTTAAGAGTTTTATGCACGGATCCTTTTCAGAATGGATATATATGAAGGACAAAGGAGTTTGAACTTGTTTTAACTGAATGAATTGGTGTTTATAAGCAAAAATCTTAATTTCGTCGTATCTCGCAAAAGTAAGGCTATTCCTGTTTTTCTTTCTCATACAAGGTCATTTAAAAGGGTTTATGCATGGAACCTAGTTAGAATTGATATATATGAAGGACAAAGGAGTTTGAACTTGTTTTGACTGAAGGAATTCATTTTATAGCAAAAATACCAATTTGGACTTAACTCGCAAAAGTAAGACTATTCCTGTTTTTCTTTGTCATACAAGGTCATTTAAAGAGGTTTATGCATGGAACCTAGTTAGAATGGATATATATGAAGGACAAAGGAGTTTGAACTTGTTTTGACTGAAGGAATTCATTTTATAGCAAAAATACCAATTTGGCCTTAACTCGCGAAAGTAAGACTATTCCTATTTTTCTTTGTCATACAAGGTCATTTAAAGAGGTTTATGCATGGAACCTAGTTAGAATGGATATATATGAAGGACAAAGGAGTTTGAACTTGTTTTGACTGAAGGAATTCATTTTATAGCAAAAATACCAATTTGGCCTTAACTCGCAAAAGTAAGACTATTCCTGTTTTTCTTTGTCATACAAGGTAATTTAAAGAGGTTTACGCATGGAACCTAGTCAGAATGGATATATATGAAGGGCAAAGGAGTTTGAACTTGTTTTGACTGAAGGAATTGGTGTTATTAAGGAAAAATCCGAATTTCGTCGTATCTCGCAAAAGTAAGGCTATTCCTGTTTTTCTTTCTCATACAAGGTCATTTAAAAGGGTTTATACATGGAACCTAGTTAGAATTGATATATATGAAGGACAAAGGAGTTTGAACTTGTTTTGACTGAAGGAATTCATTTTATAGCAAAAATACCAATTTGGACTTAACTCGGAAAAGTAAGACTATTCCTGTTTTTCTTTGTCATACAAGGTCATTTAAAGAGGTTTATGCAAGGAACCTAGTTAGAATGGATATAAATGAAGGACAAAGGAGTATGAACTTGTTTTGACTGAAGGAATTCATTTTATAGCAAAAATACCAATTTGGACTTAACTCGCAAAAGTATGGCTATTCCTGTTTTTCTTTGTCATACAAGGTCATTTAAAGAGCTTTATGCATGGAACCTAGTTAGAATGGATATATATGAAGGACAAAGGAGTTTGAACTTGTTTTGACTGAAGGAATTCATTTTATAGCAAAAATACCAATTTGGCCTTAACTCGCAAAAGTAATGCTATTCCTGTTTTTCTTTGTCATACAAGGTAATTTAAAGAGGTTTACGCATGGAACCTAGTTAGAATGGATATATATGAAGGACAAAGGAGTTTGAACTTGTTTTCACTGAAGGAATTCATTTTATAGCAACAATACCAATTTGGCCTTAACTCGCAAAAGTAAGGCTATTCCTGTTTTTCTTTGTCATACAAGGTCATTTAAAGAGGTTTATGCATGGAACCTAGTTAGAATGGATATATATGAAGGACAAAGGAGTTTGAGCTTGTTTTGACTGAAGGAATTCATTTTATAGCAAAAATACCAATTTGGACTTAACTCGCAAAAGTAAGACTATTCCTGTTTTTCTTTGTCATACAAGGTCATTTAAAGAGGTTTACGCATGGAACCTAGTTAGAATGGATATATATGAAGGACAAAGGAGTTTGAACTTGTTTTGACTGAAGGAATTGGTGTTTATAAGGAAAAATCCGAATTTTGTCGTATCTCGCAAAAGTAAGGCTATTCCTGTTTTTCTTTCTCATACAAGGTCATTTAAAAGGGTTTATGCATGGAAGCTAGTTAGAATTGATATATATGAAGGACAAAGGAGTTTGAACTTGTTTTGACTGAAGGAATTCATTTTATAGCAAAAATACCAATTTGGACCTTAACTCGCAAAAGTATGGCTATTCCTGTTTTTCTTTGTCATACAAGGTCATTTAAAGAGCTTTATGCATGGAACCTAGTTAGAATGGATATATATGAAGGACAAAGGAGTTTGAACTTGTTTTGACTGAAGGAATTCATTTTATAGCAAAAATACCAATTTGGCCTTAACTCGCAAAAGTAATGCTATTCCTGTTTTTCTTTGTCATACAAGGTAATTTAAAGAGGTTTACGCATGGAACCTAGTTAGAATGGATATATATGAAGGACAAAGGAGTTTGAACTTGTTTTCACTGAAGGAATTCATTTTATAGCAACAATACCAATTTGGCCTTAACTCGCAAAAGTAAGGCTATTCCTGTTTTTCTTTGTCATACAAGGTCATTTAAAGAGGTTTATGCATGGAACCTAGTTAGAATGGATATATATGAAGGACAAAGGAGTTTGAGCTTGTTTTGACTGAAGGAATTCATTTTATAGCAAAAATACCAATTTGGACTTAACTCGCAAAAGTAAGACTATTCCTGTTTTTCTTTGTCATACAAGGTCATTTAAAGAGGTTTACGCATGGAACCTAGTTAGAATGGATATATATGAAGGACAAAGGAGTTTGAACTTGTTTTGACTGAAGGAATTGGTGTTTATAAGGAAAAATCCGAATTTTGTCGTATCTCGCAAAAGTAAGGCTATTCCTGTTTTTCTTTCTCATACAAGGTCATTTAAAAGGGTTTATGCATGGAAGCTAGTTAGAATTGATATATATGAAGGACAAAGGAGTTTGAACTTGTTTTGACTGAAGGAATTCATTTTATAGCAAAAATACCAATTTGGACCTTAACTCGCAAAAGTAAGGCTATTCCTGTTTTTCTTTGTCATACAAGGTCATTTAAAGAGCTTTATGCACGGAACCTTTTTATAATGGATATATATGAAGGACAAAGGAGTTTTAACTTGTTTTAACTGAATGAATTGGTGTTTATAAGCAAAAATCCGAATTTCGTCGTATCTCGCAAAATTAAGGCTATTCCTGTTTTTCTTTGTCATACAAGGTAATTTAAAGAGGTTTACGCATGGAACCTAGTCAGAATGGATATATATGAAGGACAAAGGAGTTTGAACTTGTTTTGACTGAAGGAATTGGTGTTTATAAGGAAAAATCCGAATTTCGTCGTATCTCGCAAAAGTAAGGCTATTCCTGTTTTTCTTTCTCATACAAGGTCATTTAAAAGGGTTTATACATGGAACCTAGTTAGAATTTATATATATGAAGGACAAAGGAGTTTGAACTTGTTTTGACTGAAGGAATTCATTTTATAGCAAAAATACCAATTTGGACTTAACTTGGAAAAGTAAGACTATTCCTGTTTTTCTTTGTCATACAAGGTCATTTAAAGAGCTTTATGCATGGAACCTAGTTAGAATGGATATATATGAAGGACAAAGGAGTTTGAGCTTGTTTTGACTGAAGGAATTCATTTTATAGCAAAAATACCAATTTGGACTTAACTCGGAAAAGTAAGACTATTCCTGTTTTTCTTTGTCATACAAGGTCATTTAAAGAGGTTTATGCAAGGAACCTAGTTAGAATGGATATAAATGAAGGACAAAGGAGTATGAACTTGTTTTGACTGAAGGAATTCATTTTATAGCAAAAATACCAATTTGGACTTAACTCGCAAAAGTAAGGCTATTCCTGTTTTTCTTTGTCATACAAGGTCATTTAAAGAGGTTTATGCATGGAACCTAGTTAGAATGGATATATATGAAGGACAAAGGAGTTTGAGCTTGTTTTGACTGAAGGAATTCATTTTATAGCAAAAATACCAATTTGGACTTAACTCGCAAAAGTAAGACTATTCCTGTTTTTCTTTGTCATACAAGGTCATTTAAAGAGGTTTACGCATGGAACCTAGTCAGAATGGATATATATGAAGGACAAAGGAGTTTGAACTTGTTTTGACTGAAGCAATTGGTGTTTATAAGGAAAAATCCGAATTTCGTCGTATCTCGCAAAAGTAAGGCTATTCCTGTTTTTCTTTCTCATACAAGGTCATTTAAAAGGGTTTATACATGGAACCTAGTTAGAATTGATATATATGAAGGACAAAGGAGTTTGAACTTGTTTTGACTGAAGGAATTCATTTTATAGCAAAAATACCAATTTGGACTTAACTTGGAAAAGTAAGACTATTCCTGTTTTTCTTTGTCATACAAGGTCATTTAAAGAGGTTTATGCAAGGAACCTAGTTAGAATGGATATAAATGAAGGACAAAGGAGTTTGAACTTGTTTTGACTGAAGGAATTCATTTTATAGCAAAAATACCAATTTGGACTTAACTCGCAAAAGTAAGGCTATTCCTGTTTTTCTTTGTCATACAAGGTCATTTAAAGAGCTTTATGCATGGAACCTAGTTAGAATGGATATATATGAAGGACAAAGGAGTTTGAACTTGTTTTGACTGAAGGAATTCATTTTATAGCAAAATACCAATTAGGTCTTTACTCGCAAAAGTACGGCTATTCCTGTTTTTCTTTGTCATACAAGGTCATTTAAAGAGGTTTATGCATGGAACCTAGTTAGAATGGATATATATGAAGGACAAAGGAGTTTGAACTTGTTTTGACTGAAGGAATTCATTTTATAGCAAAAATACCAATTT
The DNA here is from genome assembly GCF_027942865.1 of Odontesthes bonariensis. Classification (NCBI taxonomy): domain Eukaryota; kingdom Metazoa; phylum Chordata; class Actinopteri; order Atheriniformes; family Atherinopsidae; genus Odontesthes; species Odontesthes bonariensis. Next base: position 34,163,898 of record NC_134516.1, read on the forward strand.
GGCCTTAACTCGCAAAAGTAAGACTATTCCTGTTTTTCTTTGTCATACAAGGTAATTTAAAGAGGTTTACGCATGGAACCTAGTCAAAATGGATATATATGAAGGACAAAGGAGTTTGAACTTGTTTTGACTGAAGGAATTGGTGTTTATAAGGAAAAATCCGAATTTCGTCGTATCTCGCAAAAGTAAGGCTATTCCTGTTTTTCTTTCTCATACAAGGTCTTTTAAAAGGGTTTATACATGGAACCTAGTTAGAATTGATATAAATGAAGGACAAAGGAGTTTGAACTTGTTTTGACTGAAGGAATTCATTTTATAGCAAAAATACCAATTAGGCCATTACTCGCAAAAGTACGGCTATTCCTGTTTTTCTTTGTCATACAAGGTCATTTAAAGAGGTTTATGCATGGAACCTAGTTAGAATGGATATATATGAAGGACAAAGGAGTTTGAACTTGTTTTGACTGAAGGAATTCATTTTATAGCAAAAATACCAATTAGGCCTTTACTCGCAAAAGTACGGCTATTCCTGTTTTTCTTTGTCATACAAGGTCATTTAAGGAGGTTTATGCATGGAACCTAGTTAGAATGGATATATATGAAGGACAAAGGAGTTTGAACTTGTTTTGACTGAAGGAACTCATTTTATAGCAAAAATACCAATTAGGCCTTTACTCGCAAAAGTACGGCTATTCCTGTTTTTCTTTGTCATACAAGGTCATTTAAAGAGGTTTATGCATGGAACCTAGTTAGAATGGATATATATGAAGGACAAAGGAGTTTGAGCTTGTTTTGACTGAAGGAATTCATTTTATAGCAAAAATACCAATTTGGACTTAACTCGCAAAAGTAAGACTATTCCTGTTTTTCTTTGTCATACAAGGTCATTTAAAGAGGTTTATGCATGGAACCTAGTCAGAATGGATATATATGAAGGACAAAGGAGTTTGAACTTGTTTTGACTGAAGCAATTGGTGTTTATAAGGAAAAATCCGAATTTCGTCGTATCTCGCAAAAGTAAGGCTATTCCTGTTTTTCTTTCTCATACAAGGTCATTTAAAAGGGTTTATACATGGAACCTAGTTAGAATTGATATATATGAAGGACAAAGGAGTTTGAACTTGTTTTGACTGAAGGAATTCATTTTATAGCAAAAATACCAATTTGGACTTAACTTGGAAAAGTAAGACTATTCCTGTTTTTCTTTGTCATACAAGGTCATTTAAAGAGGTTTATGCAAGGAACCTAGTTAGAATGGATATAAATGAAGGACAAAGGAGTTTGAACTTGTTTTGACTGAAGGAATTCATTTTATAGCAAAAATACCAATTTGGACTTAACTCGCAAAAGTAAGGCTATTCCTGTTTTTCTTTGTCATACAAGGTCATTTAAAGAGCTTTATGCATGGAACCTAGTTAGAATGGATATATATGAAGGACAAAGGAGTTTGAACTTGTTTTGACTGAAGGAATTCATTTTATAGCAAAATACCAATTAGGTCTTTACTCGAAAAAGTACGGCTATTCCTGTTTTTCTTTGTCATACAAGGTCATTTAAAGAGGTTTATGCATGGAACCTAGTTAGAATGGATATATATGAAGGACAAAGGAGTTTGAACTTGTTTTGACTGAAGGAATTCATTTTATAGCAAAAATACCAATTTGGCCTTAACTCGCAAAAGTAAGACTATTCCTGTTTTTCTTTGTCATACAAGGTAATTTAAAGAGGTTTACGCATGGAACCTAGTCAAAATGGATATATATGAAGGACAAAGGAGTTTGAACTTGTTTTGACTGAAGGAATTGGTGTTTATAAGGAAAAATCCGAATTTCGTCGTATCTCGCAAAAGTAAGGCTATTCCTGTTTTTCTTTCTCATACAAGGTCTTTTAAAAGGGTTTATACATGGAACCTAGTTAGAATTGATATAAATGAAGGACAAAGGAGTTTGAACTTGTTTTGACTGAAGGAATTCATTTTATAGCAAAAATACCAATTAGGCCATTACTCGCAAAAGTACGGCTATTCCTGTTTTTCTTTCTCATACAAGGTCATTTAAAGAGGTTTATGCATGGAACCTAGTTAGAATTGATATATATGAAGGACAAAGGAGTTTGAACTTGTTTTGACTGAAGGAATTCATTTTATAGCAAAAATACAAATTTGACCTTAACTCGCAAAAGTAATGCTTTTCCTGTTTTTCTTTGTCATACAAGGTAATTTAAAGAGGTTTACGCATGGAACCTAGTTAGAATGGCTATATATGAAGGACAAAGGAGTTTGAACTTGTTTTAACTGAATGAATTGGAGTTTATAAGCAAAAATCTTAATTTCGTCGTATCTCGCAAAAGTAAGGCTATTCCTGTTTTTCTTTGTCATAAAAGGTCATTTAAAGAGGTTTATGCAAGGAACCTAGTTAGAATGGATATAAATGAAGGACAAAGGAGTTTGAACTTGTTTTGACTGAAGGAATTGGTGTTTATAAGGAAAAATCCGAATTTTGTCGTATCTCGCAAAAGTAAGGCTATTCCTGTTTTTCTTTCTCATACAAGGTCATTTAAAAGGGTTTATGGATGGAACCTAGTTAGAATTGATATATATGAAGGACAAAGGAGTTTGAACTTGTTTTGACTGAAGGAATTCATTTTATAGCAAAAATACCAATTTGGACTTAACTCGCAAAAGTAAGGCTATTCCTGTTTTTCTTTGTCATACAAGGTCATTTAAAGAGGTTTATGTATGGATCCTAGTTAGAATGGATATATATGAAGGACAAAGGAGTTTGAACTTGTTTTGACTGAAGGAATTCATTTTATAGCAAAAATACCAATTTGGCCTTAACTCGCAAAAGTAAGACTATTCCTGTTTTTCTTTGTCATACAAGGTATTTTAAAGAGGTTTACGCATGGAACCTAGTCAAAATGGATATACATGAAGGACAAAGGAGTTTGAACTTGTTTTGACTGAAGGAATTAGTGTTTATAAGAAAAAATCCAAATTTCGTCGTATCTCGCAAAAGTAAGGCTATTCCTGTTTTTCTTTCTCATACAAGGTCTTTTAAAAGGGTTTATACATGGAACCTAGTTAGAATTGATATAAATGAAGGACAAAGGAGTTTGAACTTGTTTTGACTGAAGGAATTCATTTTATAGCAAAAATACCAATTAGGCCATTACTCGCAAAAGTACGGCTATTCCTGTTTTTCTTTCTCATACAAGGTCATTTAAAGAGGTTTATGCATGGAACCTAGTTAGAATTGATATATATGAAGGACAAAGGAGTTTGAACTTGTTTTGACTGAAGGAATTCATTTTATAGCAAAAATACAAATTTGACCTTAACTCGCAAAAGTAATGCTTTTCCTGTTTTTCTTTGTCATACAAGGTAATTTAAAGAGGTTTACGCATGGAACCTAGTTAGAATGGCTATATATGAAGGACAAAGGAGTTTGAACTTGTTTTAACTGAATGAATTGGAGTTTATAAGCAAAAATCTTAATTTCGTCGTATCTCGCAAAAGTAAGGCTATTCCTGTTTTTCTTTGTCATAAAAGGTCATTTAAAGAGGTTTATGCAAGGAACCTAGTTAGAATGGATATAAATGAAGGACAAAGGAGTTTGAACTTGTTTTGACTGAAGGAATTGGTGTTTATAAGGAAAAATCCGAATTTTGTCGTATCTCGCAAAAGTAAGGCTATTCCTGTTTTTCTTTCTCATACAAGGTCATTTAAAAGGGTTTATGGATGGAACCTAGTTAGAATTGATATATATGAAGGACAAAGGAGTTTGAACTTGTTTTGACTGAAGGAATTCATTTTATAGCAAAAATACCAATTTGGACTTAACTCGCAAAAGTAAGGCTATTCCTGTTTTTCTTTGTCATACAAGGTCATTTAAAGAGGTTTATGTATGGATCCTAGTTAGAATGGATATATATGAAGGACAAAGGAGTTTGAACTTGTTTTGACTGAAGGAATTCATTTTATAGCAAAAATACCAATTTGGCCTTAACTCGCAAAAGTAAGACTATTCCTGTTTTTCTTTGTCATACAAGGTATTTTAAAGAGGTTTACGCATGGAACCTAGTCAAAATGGATATACATGAAGGACAAAGGAGTTTGAACTTGTTTTGACTGAAGGAATTAGTGTTTATAAGAAAAAATCCAAATTTCGTCGTATCTCGCAAAAGTAAGGCTATTCCTGTTTTTCTTTCTCATACAAGGTCTTTTAAAAGGGTTTATACATGGAACCTAGTTAGAATTGATATAAATGAAGGACAAAGGAGTTTGAACTTGTTTTGACTGAAGGAATTCATTTTATAGCAAAAATACCAATTAGGCCTTTACTCGCAAAAGTACGGCTATTCCTGTTTTTCTTTGTCATACAAGGTCATTTAAAGAGGTTTATGCATGGAACCTAGTTAGAATGGATATATATGAAGGACAAAGGAGTTTGAACTTGTTTTGACTGAAGGAATTCATTTTATAGCAAAAATACCAATTAGGCCTTTACTCGCAAAAGTACGGCTATTCCTGTTTTTCTTTGTCATACAAGGTCATTTAAAGAGGTTTATGCATGGAACCTAGTTAAAATGGATATATATGAAGGACAAAGGAGTTTGAGCTTGTTTTGACTGAAGGAATTCATTTTATAGCAAAAATACCAATTTGGACTTAACTCGCAAAAGTAAGACTATTCCTGTTTTTCTTTGTCATACAAGGTCATTTAAAGAGGTTTACGTATGGAACCTAGTTAGAATGGATATATATGAAGGACAAAGGAGTTTGAACTTGTTTTGACTGAAGGAATTGTTGTTTATAAGGAAAAATCCGAATTTCGTCGTATCTCGCAAAAGTAAGGCTATTCCTGTTTTTCTTTCTCATACAAGGTCATTTAAAAGGGTTTATGCATGGAAGCTAGTTAGAATTGATATATATGAAGGACAAAGGAGTTTGAACTTGTTTTGACTGAAGGAATTCATTTTATAGCAAAAATACCAATTTGGACTTAACTCGCAAAAGTAAGGCTATTCCTGTTTTTCTTTGTCATACAAGGTAATTTAAAGAGGTTTACGCATGGAACCTAGTTAGAATGGATATATATGAAGGACAAAGGAGTTTGAACTTGTTTTCACTGAAGGAATTCATTTTATAGCAACAATACCAATTTGGCCTTAACTCGCAAAAGTAAGGCTATTCCTGTTTTTCTTTGTCATACAAGGTCATTTAAAGAGGTTTATGCATGGAACCTAGTTAGAATGGATATATATGAAGGACAAAGGAGTTTGAACTTGTTTTGACTGAAGGAATTGGTGTTTCTAAGGAAAAATCCGAATTTTTGTCGTATCTCGCAAAAGTAAGGCTATTCCTGTTTTTCTTTCTCATACAAGGTCATTTAAAAGGGTTTATGCATGGAAGCTAGTTAGAATTGATATATATGAAGGACAAAGGAGTTTGAACTTGTTTTGACTGAAGGAATTCATTTTATAGCAAAAATACCAATTTGGACCTTAACTCGCAAAAGTAAGGCTATTCCTGTTTTTCTTTGTCATACAAGGTCATTTAAAGAGCTTTATGCATGGAACCTAGTTAGAATGGATATATATGAAGGACAAAGGAGTTTGAACTTGTTTTGACTGAAGGAATTCATTTTATAGCAAAATACCAATTAGGCCTTTACTCGCAAAAGTACGGCTATTCCTGTTTTTCTTTGTCATACAAGGTCATTTAAAGAGGTTTATGCATGGAACCTAGTTAGAATGGATATATATGAAGGACAAAGGAGTTTGAACTTGTTTTGACTGAAGGAATTCATTTTATAGCAAAAATACCAATTTGGCCTTAAGTCGCAAAAGTAAGGCTACTCCTGTTTTTCTTTGTCTTACAAGGTCATTTTAAGAGTTTTATGCACGGATCCTTTTCAGAATGGATATATATGAAGGACAAAGGAGTTTGAACTTGTTTTAACTGAATGAATTGGTGTTTATAAGCAAAAATCTTAATTTCGTTGTATCTCGCAAAAGTAAGGCTATTCCTGTTTTTCTTTGTCATGCAAGGTCATTTAAAGAGGTTTATGCAAGGAACCTAGTTAGAATTGATATATATGAAGGACAAAGGAGTTTGAACTTGTTTTGACTGAAGGAATTCATTTTATAGCAAAAATACCAATTTGGACTTAACTCGCAAAAGTAAGACTATTCCTGTTTTTCTTTGTCATACAAGGTCATTTAAAGAGGTTTATGCATGGAACCTAGTTAGAATGGATATATATGAAGGACAAAGGAGTTTGAACTTGTTTTGACTGAAGGAATTCATTTTATAGCAAAAATACCAATTTGGACTTAACTCTTCGAAAGTAAGACTATTCCTATTTTTCTTTGTCATACAAGGTCATTTAAAGAGGTTTATGCATGGAACCTAGTTAGAATGGATATGTATGAAGGACAAAGGAGTTTGAACTTGTTTTGACTGAAGGAATTCATTTTATAGCAAAAATACCAATTTGGCCTTAACTTGCAAAAGTAAGACTATTCCTGTTTTTCTTTGTCATACAAGGTAATTTAAAGAGGTTTACGCATGGAACCTAGTCAGAATGGATATATATGAAGGGCAAAGGAGTTTGAACTTGTTTTGACTGAAGGAATTGGTGTTAATAAGGAAAAATCCGAATTTCGTCGTATCTCGCAAAAGTAAGGCTATTCCTGTCTTTCTTTCTCATACAAGGTCATTTAAAAGGGTTTAAACATGGAACCTAGTTAGAATTGATATATATGAAGGACAAAGGAGTTTGAACTTGTTTTGACTGAAGGAATTCATTTTATAGCAAAAATACCAATTTGGACTTAACTCGGAAAAGTAAGACTATTCCTGTTTTTCTTTGTCATACAAGGTCATTTAAAGAGGTTTATGCAAGGAACCTAGTTAGAATGGATATAAATGAAGGACAAAGGAGTATGAACTTGTTTTGACTGAAGGAATTCATTTTATAGCAAAAATACCAATTTGGCCTTAACTCGCAAAAGTAATGCTATTCCTGTTTTTCTTTGTCATACAAGGTCATTTAAAGAGGTTTACGCATGGAACCTAGTTAGAATGGATATATATGAAGGACAAAGGAGTTTGAACTTGTTTTCACTGAAGGAATTCATTTTATAGCAACAATACCAATTTGGCCTTAACTCTCAAAAGTAAGGCTATTCCTGTTTTTCTTTGTCATACAAGGTCATTTAAAGAGGTTTATGCATGGAACCTAGTTAGAATGGATATATATGAAGGACAAAGGAGTTTGAGCTTGTTTTGACTGAAGGAATTCATTTTATAGCAAAAATACCAATTTGGACTTAACTCGCAAAAGTAAGACTATTCCTGTTTTTCTTTGTCATACAAGGTCATTTAAAGAGGTTTACGCATGGAACCTAGTTAGAATGGATATATATGAAGGACAAAGGAGTTTGAACTTGTTTTGACTGAAGGAATTGGTGTTTATAAGGAAAAATCCGAATTTCGTCGTATCTCGCAAAAGTAAGGCTATTCCTGTTTTTCTTTCTCATACAAGATCATTTAAAAGGGTTTATGCATGGAAGCTAGTTAGAATTGATATATATGAAGGACAAAGGAGTTTGAACTTGTTTTGACTGAAGGAATTCATTTTATAGCAAAAATACCAATTTGGACCTTAACTCGCAAAAGTAAGGCTATTCCTGTTTTTCTTTGTCATACAAGGTCATTTAAAGAGCTTTATGCACGGAACCTTTTTATAATGGATATATATGAAGGACAAAGGAGTTTGAACTTGTTTTGACTGAAGGAATTGGTGTTTATAAGGAAAAATCCGAATTTCGTCGTATCTCGCAAAAGTAAGGCTATTCCTGTTTTTCTTTGTCATACAAGGTAATTTAAAGAGGTTTACGCATGGAACCTAGTCAGAATGGATATATATGAAGGACAAAGGAGTTTGAACTTGTTTTGACTGAAGGAATTGGTGTTTATAAGGAAAAATCCGAATTTCGTCGTATCTCGCAAAAGTAAGGCTATTCCTGTTTTTCTTTCTCATACAAGGTCATTTAAAAGGGTTTATACATGGAACCTAGTTAGAATTGATATATATGAAGGACAAAGGAGTTTGAACTTGTTTTGACTGAAGGAATTCATTTTATAGCAAAAATACCAATTTGGACTTAACTTGGAAAAGTAAGACTATTCCTGTTTTTCTTTGTCATACAAGGTCATTTAAAGAGGTTTATGCAAGGAATCTAGTTAGAATGGATATAAATGAAGGACAAAGGAGTTTGAACTTGTTTTGACTGAAGGAATTCATTTTATAGCAAAAATACCAATTTGGACTTAACTCGCAAAAGTAAGGCTATTCCTGTTTTTCTTTGTCATACAAGGTCATTTAAAGAGCTTTATGCATGGAACCTAGTTAGAATGGATATATATGAAGGACAAAGGAGTTTGAACTTGTTTTGACTGAAGGAATTCATTTTATAGCAAAATACCAATTAGGCCTTTACTCGCAAAAGTACGGCTATTCCTGTTTTTCTTTGTCATACAAGGTCATTTAAAGAGGTTTATGCATGGAACCTAGTTAGAATGGATATATATGAAGGACAAAGGAGTTTGAGCTCGTTTTGACTGAAGGAATTCATTTTATAGCAAAAATACCAATTTGGACTTAACTCGGAAAAGTAAGACTATTCCTGTTTTTCTTTGTCATACAAGGTCATTTAAAGAGGTTTATGCAAGGAACCTAGTTAGAATGGATATAAATGAAGGACAAAGGAGTATGAACTTGTTTTGACTGAAGGAATTCATTTTATAGCAAAAATACCAATTTGGACTTAACTCGCAAAAGTAAGGCTATTCCTGTTTTTCTTTGTCATACAAGGTCATTTAAAGAGCTTTATGCATGGAACCTAGTTAAAATGGATATATATGAAGGACAAAGGAGTTTGAACTTGTTTTGACTGAAGGAACTCATTTTATAGCAAAAATACCAATTAGGCCTTTACTCGCAAAAGTACGGCTATTCCTGTTTTTCTTTGTCATACAAGGTCATTTAAAGAGGTTTACGCATGGAACCTAGTTAGAATGGATATATATGAAGGACAAAGGAGTTTGAACTTGTTTTGACTGAAGGAATTGGTGTTTATAAGGAAAAATCCGAATTTCGTCGTATCTCGCAAAAGTAAGGCTATTCCTGTTTTTCTTTGTCATACAAGGTCATTTAAAGAGGTTTATGCAAGGAACCTAGTTAGAATGGATATAAATGAAGGACAAAGGAGTTTGAATTTGTTTTGACTGAAGGAATTGGTGTTTATAAGGAAAAATCCGAATTTTGTCGTATCTCGCAAAAGTAAGGCTATTCCTGTTTTTCTTTCTCATACAAGGTCATTTAAAAGGGTTTATGCATGGAACCTAGTTAGAATTGATATATATGAAGGACAAAGGAGTTTGAACTTGTTTTGACTGAAGGAATTCATTTTATAGCAAAAATACCAATTTGGACTTAACTCGCAAAAGTAAGACTATTCCTGTTTTTCTTTGTCATACAAGGTCATTTAAAGAGGTTTATGCATGGAACCTAGTTAGAATGGATATATATGAAGGACAAAGGAGTTTGAACTTGTTTTGACTGAAGGAATTCATTTTTTAGCAAAAATACCAATTTGGACTTAACTCGCGAAAGTAAGACTATTCCTGTTTTTCTTTGTCATACAAGGTCATTTAAAGAGGTTTATGCATGGAACCTAGTTAGAATGGATATATATGAAGGACAAAGGAGTTTGAACTTGTTTTGACTGAAGGAATTCATTTTATAGCAAAAATACCAATTTGGACTTAACTCGCAAAAGTAAGACTATTCCTGTTTTTCTTTGTCATACAAGGTCATGTAAAGAGGTTTACGCATGGAACCTAGTCAGAATGGATATATATGAAGGACAAAGGAGTTTGAACTTGTTTTGACTGAAGGAATTGGTGTTTATAAGGAAAAATCCGAATTTCGTCGTATCTCGCAAAAGTAAGGCTATTCCTGTTTTTCTTTGTCATACAAGGTCTTTTAAAAGGGTTTATACATGGAACCTAGTTAGAATTGATATATATGAAGGACAAAGGAGTTTGAACTTGTTTTGACTGAAGGAATTCATTTTATAGCAAAAATACCAATTTGGACTTAACTCGGAAAAGTAAGACTATTCCTGTTTTTCTTTGTCACACAAGGTCATTTAAAGAGGTTTATGCAAGGAACCTAGTTAGAATGGATATAAATGAAGGACAAAGGAGTATGAACTTGTTTTGACTGAAGGAATTCATTTTATAGCAAAAATACCAATTTGGACCTTAACTCGCAAAAGTAAGGCTATTCCTGTTTTTCTTTGTCATACAAGGTCATTTAAAGAGCTTTATGCACGGAACCTTTTTATAATGGATATATATGAAGGACAAAGGAGTTTGAACTTGTTTTGACTGAAGGAATTGGTGTTTATAAGGAAAAATCCGAATTTCGTCGTATCTCGCAAAAGTAAGGCTATTCCTGTTTTTCTTTGTCATACAAGGTAATTTAAAGAGGTTTACGCATGGAACCTAGTCAGAATGGATATATATGAAGGACAAAGGAGTTTGAACTTGTTTTGACTGAAGGAATTGGTGTTTATAAGGAAAAATCCGAATTTCGTCGTATCTCGCAAAAGTAAGGCTATTCCTGTTTTTCTTTCTCATACAAGGTCATTTAAAAGGGTTTATACATGGAACCTAGTTAGAATTGATATATATGAAGGACAAAGGAGTTTGAACTTGTTTTGACTGAAGGAATTCATTTTATAGCAAAAATACCAATTTGGACTTAACTTGGAAAAGTAAGACTATTCCTGTTTTTCTTTGTCATACAAGGTCATTTAAAGAGGTTTATGCAAGGAATCTAGTTAGAATGGATATAAATGAAGGACAAAGGAGTTTGAACTTGTTTTGACTGAAGGAATTCATTTTATAGCAAAAATACCAATTTGGACTTAACTCGCAAAAGTAAGGCTATTCCTGTTTTTCTTTGTCATACAAGGTCATTTAAAGAGCTTTATGCATGGAACCTAGTTAGAATGGATATATATGAAGGACAAAGGAGTTTGAACTTGTTTTGACTGAAGGAATTCATTTTATAGCAAAATACCAATTAGGCCTTTACTCGCAAAAGTACGGCTATTCCTGTTTTTCTTTGTCATACAAGGTCATTTAAAGAGGTTTATGCATGGAACCTAGTTAGAATGGATATATATGAAGGACAAAGGAGTTTGAGCTCGTTTTGACTGAAGGAATTCATTTTATAGCAAAAATACCAATTTGGACTTAACTCGGAAAAGTAAGACTATTCCTGTTTTTCTTTGTCATACAAGGTCATTTAAAGAGGTTTATGCAAGGAACCTAGTTAGAATGGATATAAATGAAGGACAAAGGAGTATGAACTTGTTTTGACTGAAGGAATTCATTTTATAGCAAAAATACCAATTTGGACTTAACTCGCAAAAGTAAGGCTATTCCTGTTTTTCTTTGTCATACAAGGTCATTTAAAGAGCTTTATGCATGGAACCTAGTTAAAATGGATATATATGAAGGACAAAGGAGTTTGAACTTGTTTTGACTGAAGGAACTCATTTTATAGCAAAAATACCAATTAGGCCTTTACTCGCAAAAGTACGGCTATTCCTGTTTTTCTTTGTCATACAAGGTCATTTAAAGAGGTTTACGCATGGAACCTAGTTAGAATGGATATATATGAAGGACAAAGGAGTTTGAACTTGTTTTGACTGAAGGAATTGGTGTTTATAAGGAAAAATCCGAATTTCGTCGTATCTCGCAAAAGTAAGGCTATTCCTGTTTTTCTTTGTCATACAAGGTCATTTAAAGAGGTTTATGCAAGGAACCTAGTTAGAATGGATATAAATGAAGGACAAAGGAGTTTGAATTTGTTTTGACTGAAGGAATTGGTGTTTATAAGGAAAAATCCGAATTTTGTCGTATCTCGCAAAAGTAAGGCTATTCCTGTTTTTCTTTCTCATACAAGGTCATTTAAAAGGGTTTATGCATGGAACCTAGTTAGAATTGATATATATGAAGGACAAAGGAGTTTGAACTTGTTTTGACTGAAGGAATTCATTTTATAGCAAAAATACCAATTTGGACTTAACTCGCAAAAGTAAGACTATTCCTGTTTTTCTTTGTCATACAAGGTCATTTAAAGAGGTTTATGCATGGAACCTAGTTAGAATGGATATATATGAAGGACAAAGGAGTTTGAACTTGTTTTGACTGAAGGAATTCATTTTTTAGCAAAAATACCAATTTGGACTTAACTCGCGAAAGTAAGACTATTCCTGTTTTTCTTTGTCATACAAGGTCATTTAAAGAGGTTTATGCATGGAACCTAGTTAGAATGGATATATATGAAGGACAAAGGAGTTTGAACTTGTTTTGACTGAAGGAATTCATTTTATAGCAAAAATACCAATTTGGACTTAACTCGCAAAAGTAAGACTATTCCTGTTTTTCTTTGTCATACAAGGTCATGTAAAGAGGTTTACGCATGGAACCTAGTCAGAATGGATATATATGAAGGACAAAGGAGTTTGAACTTGTTTTGACTGAAGGAATTGGTGTTTATAAGGAAAAATCCGAATTTCGTCGTATCTCGCAAAAGTAAGGCTATTCCTGTTTTTCTTTGTCATACAAGGTCTTTTAAAAGGGTTTATACATGGAACCTAGTTAGAATTGATATATATGAAGGACAAAGGAGTTTGAACTTGTTTTGACTGAAGGAATTCATTTTATAGCAAAAATACCAATTTGGACTTAACTCGGAAAAGTAAGACTATTCCTGTTTTTCTTTGTCACACAAGGTCATTTAAAGAGGTTTATGCAAGGAACCTAGTTAGAATGGATATAAATGAAGGACAAAGGAGTATGAACTTGTTTTGACTGAAGGAATTCATTTTATAGCAAAAATACCAATTTGGACTTAACTCGCAAAAGTAAGGCTATTCCTGTTTTTCTTTGTCATACAAGGTCATTTAAAGAGCTTTATGCATGGAACCTAGTTAGAATGGATATATATGAAGGACAAAGGAGTTTGAGCTTGTTTTGACTGAAGGAATTCATTTTATAGCAAAAATACCAATTTGGACTTAACTCGCAAAAGTAAGACTATTCCTGTTTTTCTTTGTCATACAAGGTCATTTAAAGAGGTTTACGCATGGAACCTAGTTAGAATGGATATATATGAAGGACAAAGGAGTTTGAACTTGTTTTAACTGAATGAATTGGTGTTTATAAGCAAAAATCCGAATTTCGTCGTATCTCGCAAAAGTAAGGCTATTCCTGTTTTTCTTTGTCATACAAGGTAATTTAAAGAGGTTTACGCATGGAACCTAGTCAGAATGGATATATATGAAGGACAAAGGAGTTTGAACTTGTTTTGACTGAAGGAATTGGTGTTTATAAGGAAAAATCCGAATTTCGTCGTATCTCGCAAAAGTAAGGCTATTCCTGTTTTTCTTTCTCATACAAGGTCTTTTAAAAGGGTTTATACATGGAACCTAGTTAGAATTGATATATATGAAGGACAAAGGAGTTTGAACTTGTTTTGACTGAAGGAATTCATTTTATAGCAAAAATACCAATTTGGACTTAACTCGGAAAAGTAAGACTATTCCTGTTTTTCTTTGTCATACAAGGTCATTTAAAGAGGTCTATGCAAGGAACCTAGTTAGAATGGATATAAATGAAGGACAAAGGAATATGAACTTGTTTTGACTGAAGGAATTCATTTTATAGCAAAAATACCAATTTGGACTTAACTCGCAAAAGTACGGCTATTCCTGTTTTTCTTTGTCATACAAGGTCATTTAAAGAGCTTTATGCATGGAACCTAGTTAAAATGGATATATATGAAGGACAAAGGAGTTTGAACTTGTTTTGACTGAAGGAACTCATTTTATAGCAAAAATACCAATTAGGCCTTTACTCGCAAAAGTACGGCTATTCCTGTTTTTCTTTGTCATACAAGGTCATTTAAAGAGGTTTACGCATGGAACCTAGTTAGAATGGATATATATGAAGGACAAAGGAGTTTGAACTTGTTTTGACTGAAGGAATTGGTGTTTATAAGGAAAAATCCGAATTTCGTCGTATCTCGCAAAAGTAAGGCTATTCCTGTTTTTCTTTGTCATACAAGGTCATTTAAAGAGGTTTATGCAAGGAACCTAGTTAGAATGGATATAAATGAAGGACAAAGGAGTTTGAATTTGTTTTGACTGAAGGAATTGGTGTTTATAAGGAAAAATCCGAATTTTGTCGTATCTCGCAAAAGTAAGGCTATTCCTGTTTTTCTTTCTCATACAAGGTCATTTAAAAGGGTTTATGCATGGAACCTAGTTAGAATTGATATATATGAAGGACAAAGGAGTTTGAACTTGTTTTGACTGAAGGAATTCATTTTATAGCAAAAATACCAATTTGGACTTAACTCGCAAAAGTAAGACTATTCCTGTTTTTCTTTGTCATACAAGGTCATTTAAAGAGGTTTATGCATGGAACCTAGTTAGAATGGATATATATGAAGGACAAAGGAGTTTGAACTTGTTTTGACTGAAGGAATTCATTTTTTAGCAAAAATACCAATTTGGACTTAACTCGCGAAAGTAAGACTATTCCTGTTTTTCTTTGTCATACAAGGTCATTTAAAGAGGTTTATGCATGGAACCTAGTTAGAATGGATATATATGAAGGACAAAGGAGTTTGAACTTGTTTTGACTGAAGGAATTCATTTTATAGCAAAAATACCAATTTGGACTTAACTCGCAAAAGTAAGACTATTCCTGTTTTTCTTTGTCATACAAGGTCATGTAAAGAGGTTTACGCATGGAACCTAGTCAGAATGGATATATATGAAGGACAAAGGAGTTTGAACTTGTTTTGACTGAAGGAATTGGTGTTTATAAGGAAAAATCCGAATTTCGTCGTATCTCGCAAAAGTAAGGCTATTCCTGTTTTTCTTTGTCATACAAGGTCTTTTAAAAGGGTTTATACATGGAACCTAGTTAGAATTGATATATATGAAGGACAAAGGAGTTTGAACTTGTTTTGACTGAAGGAATTCATTTTATAGCAAAAATACCAATTTGGACTTAACTCGGAAAAGTAAGACTATTCCTGTTTTTCTTTGTCACACAAGGTCATTTAAAGAGGTTTATGCAAGGAACCTAGTTAGAATGGATATAAATGAAGGACAAAGGAGTATGAACTTGTTTTGACTGAAGGAATTCATTTTATAGCAAAAATACCAATTTGGACTTAACTCGCAAAAGTAAGGCTATTCCTGTTTTTCTTTGTCATACAAGGTCATTTAAAGAGCTTTATGCATGGAACCTAGTTAGAATGGATATATATGAAGGACAAAGGAGTTTGAGCTTGTTTTGACTGAAGGAATTCATTTTATAGCAAAAATACCAATTTGGACTTAACTCGCAAAAGTAAGACTATTCCTGTTTTTCTTTGTCATACAAGGTCATTTAAAGAGGTTTACGCATGGAACCTAGTTAGAATGGATATATATGAAGGACAAAGGAGTTTGAACTTGTTTTAACTGAATGAATTGGTGTTTATAAGCAAAAATCCGAATTTCGTCGTATCTCGCAAAAGTAAGGCTATTCCTGTTTTTCTTTGTCATACAAGGTAATTTAAAGAGGTTTACGCATGGAACCTAGTCAGAATGGATATATATGAAGGACAAAGGAGTTTGAACTTGTTTTGACTGAAGGAATTGGTGTTTATAAGGAAAAATCCGAATTTCGTCGTATCTCGCAAAAGTAAGGCTATTCCTGTTTTTCTTTCTCATACAAGGTCTTTTAAAAGGGTTTATACATGGAACCTAGTTAGAATTGATATATATGAAGGACAAAGGAGTTTGAACTTGTTTTGACTGAAGGAATTCATTTTATAGCAAAAATACCAATTTGGACTTAACTCGGAAAAGTAAGACTATTCCTGTTTTTCTTTGTCATACAAGGTCATTTAAAGAGGTCTATGCAAGGAACCTAGTTAGAATGGATATAAATGAAGGACAAAGGAATATGAACTTGTTTTGACTGAAGGAATTCATTTTATAGCAAAAATACCAATTTGGACTTAACTCGCAAAAGTACGGCTATTCCTGTTTTTCTTTGTCATACAAGGTCATTTAAAGAGCTTTATGCATGGAACCTAGTTAAAATGGATATATATGAAGGACAAAGGAGTTTGAACTTGTTTTGACTGAAGGAACTCATTTTATAGCAAAAATACCAATTAGGCCTTTACTCGCAAAAGTACGGCTATTCCTGTTTTTCTTTGTCATACAAGGTCATTTAAAGAGGTTTACGCATGGAACCTAGTTAGAATGGATATATATGAAGGACAAAGGAGTTTGAACTTGTTTTGACTGAAGGAATTGGTGTTTATAAGGAAAAATCCGAATTTCGTCGTATCTCGCAAAAGTAAGGCTATTCCTGTTTTTCTTTGTCATACAAGGTCATTTAAAGAGGTTTATGCAAGGAACCTAGTTAGAATGGATATAAATGAAGGACAAAGGAGTTTGAATTTGTTTTGACTGAAGGAATTGGTGTTTATAAGGAAAAATCCGAATTTTGTCGTATCTCGCAAAAGTAAGGCTATTCCTGTTTTTCTTTCTCATACAAGGTCATTTAAAAGGGTTTATGCATGGAACCTAGTTAGAATTGATATATATGAAGGACAAAGGAGTTTGAACTTGTTTTGACTGAAGGAATTCATTTTATAGCAAAAATACCAATTTGGACTTAACTCGCAAAAGTAAGACTATTCCTGTTTTTCTTTGTCATACAAGGTCATTTAAAGAGGTTTATGCATGGAACCTAGTTAGAATGGATATATATGAAGGACAAAGGAGTTTGAACTTGTTTTGACTGAAGGAATTCATTTTTTAGCAAAAATACCAATTTGGACTTAACTCGCGAAAGTAAGACTATTCCTGTTTTTCTTTGTCATACAAGGTCATTTAAAGAGGTTTATGCATGGAACCTAGTTAGAATGGATATATATGAAGGACAAAGGAGTTTGAACTTGTTTTGACTGAAGGAATTCATTTTATAGCAAAAATACCAATTTGGACTTAACTCGCAAAAGTAAGACTATTCCTGTTTTTCTTTGTCATACAAGGTCATGTAAAGAGGTTTACGCATGGAACCTAGTCAGAATGGATATATATGAAGGACAAAGGAGTTTGAACTTGTTTTGACTGAAGGAATTGGTGTTTATAAGGAAAAATCCGAATTTCGTCGTATCTCGCAAAAGTAAGGCTATTCCTGTTTTTCTTTGTCATACAAGGTCTTTTAAAAGGGTTTATACATGGAACCTAGTTAGAATTGATATATATGAAGGACAAAGGAGTTTGAACTTGTTTTGACTGAAGGAATTCATTTTATAGCAAAAATACCAATTTGGACTTAACTCGGAAAAGTAAGACTATTCCTGTTTTTCTTTGTCACACAAGGTCATTTAAAGAGGTTTATGCAAGGAACCTAGTTAGAATGGATATAAATGAAGGACAAAGGAGTATGAACTTGTTTTGACTGAAGGAATTCATTTTATAGCAAAAATACCAATTTGGACTTAACTCGCAAAAGTAAGGCTATTCCTGTTTTTCTTTGTCATACAAGGTCATTTAAAGAGCTTTATGCATGGAACCTAGTTAGAATGGATATATATGAAGGACAAAGGAGTTTGAGCTTGTTTTGACTGAAGGAATTCATTTTATAGCAAAAATACCAATTTGGACTTAACTCGCAAAAGTAAGACTATTCCTGTTTTTCTTTGTCATACAAGGTCATTTAAAGAGGTTTACGCATGGAACCTAGTTAGAATGGATATATATGAAGGACAAAGGAGTTTGAACTTGTTTTAACTGAATGAATTGGTGTTTATAAGCAAAAATCCGAATTTCGTCGTATCTCGCAAAAGTAAGGCTATTCCTGTTTTTCTTTGTCATACAAGGTAATTTAAAGAGGTTTACGCATGGAACCTAGTCAGAATGGATATATATGAAGGACAAAGGAGTTTGAACTTGTTTTGACTGAAGGAATTGGTGTTTATAAGGAAAAATCCGAATTTCGTCGTATCTCGCAAAAGTAAGGCTATTCCTGTTTTTCTTTCTCATACAAGGTCTTTTAAAAGGGTTTATACATGGAACCTAGTTAGAATTGATATATATGAAGGACAAAGGAGTTTGAACTTGTTTTGACTGAAGGAATTCATTTTATAGCAAAAATACCAATTTGGACTTAACTCGGAAAAGTAAGACTATTCCTGTTTTTCTTTGTCATACAAGGTCATTTAAAGAGGTCTATGCAAGGAACCTAGTTAGAATGGATATAAATGAAGGACAAAGGAATATGAACTTGTTTTGACTGAAGGAATTCATTTTATAGCAAAAATACCAATTTGGACTTAACTCGCAAAAGTACGGCTATTCCTGTTTTTCTTTGTCATACAAGGTCATTTAAAGAGCTTTATGCATGGAACCTAGTTAGAATGGATATATATGAAGGACAAAGGAGTTTGAATTTGTTTTGACTGAAGGAATTGGTGTTTATAAGGAAAAATCCGAATTTTGTCGTATCTCGCAAAAGTAAGGCTATTCCTGTTTTTCTTTCTCATACAAGGTCATTTAAAAGGGTTTATGCATGGAACCTAGTTAGAATTGATATATATGAAGGACAAAGGAGTTTGAACTTGTTTTGACTGAAGGAATTCATTTTATAGCAAAAATACCAATTTGGACTTAACTCGCAAAAGTAAGACTATTCCTGTTTTTCTTTGTCATACAAGGTCATTTAAAGAGGTTTATGCATGGAACCTAGTTAGAATGGATATATATGAAGGACAAAGGAGTTTGAACTTGTTTTGACTGAAGGAATTCATTTTTTAGCAAAAATACCAATTTGGACTTAACTCGCGAAAGTAAGACTATTCCTGTTTTTCTTTGTCATACAAGGTCATTTAAAGAGGTTTATGCATGGAACCTAGTTAGAATGGATATATATGAAGGACAAAGGAGTTTGAACTTGTTTTGACTGAAGGAATTCATTTTATAGCAAAAATACCAATTTGGACTTAACTCGCAAAAGTAAGACTATTCCTGTTTTTCTTTGTCATACAAGGTCATTTAAAGAGGTTTACGCATGGAACCTAGTCAGAATGGATATATATGAAGGACAAAGGAGTTTGAACTTGTTTTGACTGAAGGAATTGGTGTTTATAAGGAAAAATCCGAATTTCGTCGTATCTCGCAAAAGTAAGGCTATTCCTGTTTTTCTTTGTCATACAAGGTCTTTTAAAAGGGTTTATACATGGAACCTAGTTAGAATTGATATATATGAAGGACAAAGGAGTTTGAACTTGTTTTGACTGAAGGAATTCATTTTATAGCAAAAATACCAATTTGGACTTAACTCGGAAAAGTAAGACTATTCCTGTTTTTCTTTGTCACACAAGGTCATTTAAAGAGGTTTATGCAAGGAACCTAGTTAGAATGGATATAAATGAAGGACAAAGGAGTATGAACTTGTTTTGACTGAAGGAATTCATTTTATAGCAAAAATACCAATTTGGACTTAACTCGCAAAAGTAAGGCTATTCCTGTTTTTCTTTGTCATACAAGGTCATTTAAAGAGCTTTATGCATGGAACCTAGTTAGAATGGATATATATGAAGGACAAAGGAGTTTGAGCTTGTTTTGACTGAAGGAATTCATTTTATAGCAAAAATACCAATTTGGACTTAACTCGCAAAAGTAAGACTATTCCTGTTTTTCTTTGTCATACAAGGTCATTTAAAGAGGTTTACGCATGGAACCTAGTTAGAATGGATATATATGAAGGACAAAGGAGTTTGAACTTGTTTTAACTGAATGAATTGGTGTTTATAAGCAAAAATCCGAATTTCGTCGTATCTCGCAAAAGTAAGGCTATTCCTGTTTTTCTTTGTCATACAAGGTAATTTAAAGAGGTTTACGCATGGAACCTAGTCAGAATGGATATATATGAAGGACAAAGGAGTTTGAACTTGTTTTGACTGAAGGAATTGGTGTTTATAAGGAAAAATCCGAATTTCGTCGTATCTCGCAAAAGTAAGGCTATTCCTGTTTTTCTTTCTCATACAAGGTCTTTTAAAAGGGTTTATACATGGAACCTAGTTAGAATTGATATATATGAAGGACAAAGGAGTTTGAACTTGTTTTGACTGAAGGAATTCATTTTATAGCAAAAATACCAATTTGGACTTAACTCGGAAAAGTAAGACTATTCCTGTTTTTCTTTGTCATACAAGGTCATTTAAAGAGGTCTATGCAAGGAACCTAGTTAGAATGGATATAAATGAAGGACAAAGGAATATGAACTTGTTTTGACTGAAGGAATTCATTTTATAGCAAAAATACCAATTTGGACTTAACTCGCAAAAGTACGGCTATTCCTGTTTTTCTTTGTCATACAAGGTCATTTAAAGAGCTTTATGCATGGAACCTAGTTAGAATGGATATATATGAAGGACAAAGGAGTTTGAGCTTGTTTTGACTGAAGGAATTCATTTTATAGCAAAAATACCAATTTGGACTTAACTCGCAAAAGTAAGACTATTCCTGTTTTTCTTTGTCATACAAGGTCATTTAAAGAGGTTTACGCATGGAACCTAGTTAGAATGGATATATATGAAGGACAAAGGAGTTTGAACTTGTTTTAACTGAATGAATTGGTGTTTATAAGCAAAAATCCGAATTTCGTCGTATCTCGCAAAAGTAAGGCTATTCCTGTTTTTCTTTCTCATACAAGGTCATTTAAAAGGGTTTATACATGGAACCTAGTTAGAATTGATATATATGAAGGACAAAGGAGTTTGAACTTGTTTTGACTGAAGGAATTCATTTTATAGCAAAAATACCAATTTGGACTTAACTTGGAAAAGTAAGACTATTCCTGTTTTTCTTTGTCATACAAGGTCATTTAAAGAGGTTTATGCAAGGAATCTAGTTAGAATGGATTTAAATGAAGGACAAAGGAGTTTGAACTTGTTTTGACTGAAGGAATTCATTTTATAGCAAAAATACCAATTTGGCCTTAACTCGCAAAAGTACGGCTATTCCTGTTTTTCTTTGTCATACAAGGTCATTTAAAGAGGTTTATGCATGGAACCTAGTTAGAATGGATATATATGAAGGACAAAGGAGTTTGAGCTTTTTTTGACTGAAGGAATTCATTTTATAGCAAAAATACCAATTTGGACTTAACTCGCAAAAGTAAGACTATTCCTGTTTTTCTTTGTCATACAAGGTCATTTAAAGAGGTTTACGCATGGAACCTAGTTAGAATGGATATATATGAAGGACAAAGGAGTTTGAACTTGTTTTGACAGAAGGAATTGGTGTTTAAAAGGAAAAATCCGAATTTCGTCGTATCTCGCAAAAGTAAGGCTATTCCTGTTTTTCTTTCTCATACAAGGTCATTTAAAAGGGTTTATGTGTGGAAGCTAGTTAGAATTGATATATATGAAGGACAAAGGAGTTTGAACTTGTTTTGACTGAAGGAATTCATTTTATAGCAAAAATACCAATTTGGACTTAACTCGCAAAAGTAAGACTATTCCTGTTTTTCTTTGTCATACAAGGTCATTTAAAGAGCTTTATGCATGGAACCTAGTTAGAATGGATATATATGAAGGACAAAGGAGTTTGAACTTGTTTTAACTGAAGGAATTGGTGTTTATAAGCAAAAATCCGAACTTCGTCGTAACTAGCAAAAGTAAGGCTATTCCTGTTTTTCTTTCTTTAGATACAATTTGGACTTAAAGGCGGGGTAGGGGATCTTTTTCTGGAACATTTTTTTACATATTACTTGAAATACTCTTCACAACCCCATTGCAACCAATTAATTAAAAGTTTCGACACAAATATGAAAAGTTTTAGTGGCCTCTAGAACTTACAATCTAGGAAAAACAGTATCCAATCATTGTGAACGGTCCGTTCACAATGATTGGATTCTGATGCCCTCTATCAAACTGCAATCTGCTCCTCCCTCCCCCTCCCCCTCCTTCCCCCTCCTTCCCCCTGTGCGCGTACCCTGCTCCATGAACGAAGCTTGGCAGGAAGCTAAACTAGAGCCAGCTTGGCTAGCACCTAGCATTATTAAACATATAGTTATATTATACTAAATACTAAATACGGCAACGATCGATGCTTGCTGTTAGAACAGCGCTCTTGCACCTTCGTGCTCGCTCGCGTTCATGTACTCTAGAGGCGTGCCTTCGGGGGAAAAGTGAAGAAAAGGGTTGGGACTTTTTACCTGTGTATTTTCAAAATGCAGCTTCGCTGGACTCAAAATCCAGGATCTCCTACCCTAACCTTTAACTCGCAACAGTAAGACTATTCCTGTTTTTCTTTGTCATACAAGGTCATTTAAAGAGGTTTATGCATGGAACCTAGTTAGAATGGATATACATGAAGGACAAAGGAGTTTGAACTTGTTTTAACTGAAGGAATTGGTGTTTATAAGCAAAAATCCGAACTTCGTCGTAACTAGCAAAAGTAAGGCTATTCCTGTTTTTCTTTCTCATACAAGGTCAATTAAAGGGGTTTATGCATGGAACCTAGTTAGAACTGATATATATGAAGGACAAAGGAATTTGACCTTGTTTTGACCGAAGGAATTCATTTTATAGCAAAAATACCAATTTGGACTTAACTCGCGAAAGTAAGACTATTCCTGTTTTTCTTTGTCATACAAGGTCATTTAAAGAGCTTTATGCATGGAACCTAGTTAGAATGGATATACATGAAGGACAAAAGAGTTTGAACTTGTTTTAACTGAAGGAATTGGTGTTTATAAGCAAAAATCCAAATTTCGTCTTAACTCGCAAAAGTAAGGCTATTCCTGTTTTTCTTTGTCATACAAGGTCATTTAAAGAGCTTTATGCATGGAACCTAGTTAGAATGGATATACATGAAGTACAAAGGAGTTTGAACTTGTTTTAACTGAAGGAATTGGTGTTTATAAGCAAAAATCCGAATTTTGTCGTAACTAGCAAATGTAAGGCTATTCCTGTTTTTCTTTCTCATACAAGTTCAATTAAAGGGGTTTATGCATGGAACCTAGTTAGAATTGATATATATGAAGGACAAAGGAATTTCACCTTGTTTTGACCGAAGGAATTCATTTTATAGCAAAAATACCAATTTGGACTTAACTCGCAAAAGTAAGACTATTCCTGTTTTTCTTTGTCATACAAGGTCATTTAAAGAGCTTTATGCATGGAACCTAGTTAGAATGGATATACATGAAGGACAAAGGAGTTTGAACTTGTTTTAAAAGAAGGAATTGGTGTTTATAAGCAAAAATCCGAATTTCGTCGTATCTCGCAAAAGTAAGGCTATTCCTGTTTTTCTTTGTCATACAAGGTCATTTAAAGAGGTTTATGCATGTGACCTAGTTAGAATGTATATATATATGAAGGACAAAGGAGTTTGACCTTGTTTTGACCGAAGGAATTCATTTTATAGCAAAAATACCAATTTGGCCTTAACTCGCAAAAGTAAGGCTATTCCTATTTTTCTTTCTCATACAAGGTCATTTAAAGAGCTTTATGCATGGAACCTAGTTAGAATGGATATATATGAAGGACAAAGGAGTTTGAACTTGTTTTGACTGAAGTAATTGGTGTTTATAAGCAAAAATCCGAATTTAGTCGTATCTCGCAAAATTAAGGCTATTCCTGTGTTTCTTTCTCTTAAATGGTGATTTAAAGAGGTTTATGCATGGAACCAAGTTAGAATAAATATATATGAAGGACAAAGGAGTTTGAACTTGTTTTGACTGAAGGAATTCATTTTATAGCAAAAATACCAATTTGGCCTTAACTCGCAAAAGTAAGGCTATTCCTGTTTTTCTTTCTCATACAAGGTCATTTAAAAGGGTTTATGCATGGAACCTAGTTAGAATTGATATATATGAAGGACAAAGGAGTTTGAACTTGTTTTGACTGAAGTAATTGGTGTTTAAAAGCAAAAATCCGAATTTTGTCGTAACTAGCAAATGTAAGGCTATTCCTGTTTTTCTTTCTCATACAAGGTCAATTAAAGGGGTTTATGCATGGAACCTAGTTAGAATTAATATATATGAAGGACAAAGGAATTTGACCTTGTTTTGACCGAAGGAATTCATTTTATAGCAAAAATACCAATTTGGACTTAACTCGCAAAAGTAAGACTATTCCTGTTTTTCTTTGTCATACAAGGTCATTTAAAGAGCTTTATGCATGGAACCTAGTTAGAATGGATATACATGAAGGACAAAGGAGTTTGAACTTGTTTTAACAGAAGGAATTGGTGTTTAAAAGGAAAAATCCGAATTTCGTCGTATCTCGCAAAAGTAAGGCTGTTCCTGTTTTTCTTTCTCATACAAGGTCAATTAAAAGGGTTTATGCATGTGACCTAGTCAGAATGTATATATATGAAGGACAACGGAGTTTGACCTTTTTTTGACCGAAGGAATTCATTTTATAGCAAAAATACCAATTTGGACTTAACCAGCAAAAGTAAAACTATTCCTGTTTTTCTTTGTCAAACCAGGTCATTTAAAGAGGTTTATGCATAGAACCTAGTTAGAATGGATATATATGAAGGACAAAGTAGTTTGAACGTGTTTTGACTGAAGGAATTAATTTTATAGCAAAAATACCAATTTGGCCTTAACTCGCAAAAGTTAGGCTATTCCTGTTTTTCTTTGTCATAGAAGGTCATTTAAAGAGGTTTATGCACGGAACCTAGTTAGAATGGATATATATGAAGGACAAAGGAGTTTGAACTTGTTTTGACTGAAGGAATTGGTGTTTAAAATAAAAAATCCGAATTTTGTCGTGTCTCGCAAAATTAAGGCTATTCCTGTTTTTCTTTCTCATACAAGGTGATTTAAAAGGGTTTATGCATGGAACCTAGTTAGAATTGATATATATGAAGGACAAAGGAGTTTGACGTTGTTTTGACTGAAGGAATTCATTTTATAGCAAAAATACCAATTTGGACTTAACTCGCAAAAGTAAGACTATTCCTGTTTTTCTTTGTCATACAAGGTCATTTAAAGAGGTTTATGCATGGAACCTAGTTAGAATTGATATATATGAAGGACAAAGAAGTTTGAACTTGTTTTGACTGAAGGAATTCATTTTATAGCAAAAATACCAATTTGGACTTAAAGGCGGGGTAGGGGATCTTTTTCTGGAACATTTTTTTACATATTACTTGAAATACTCTTCACACCCCCATTGCAACCAATTAATTAAAAGTTTCGACACAAATATGAAAAGTTTTAGTGGCCTCTAGAACTTACAATCTAGGAAAAACAGTATCCAATCATTGTGAACGGACCGTTCACAATGATTGGATTCTGATGCCCTCTATCAAACTGCAATCTGCTCCTTCCTACCCCTCCCCCTCCCCCTCCTTCCCCCTCCTTCCCCCTCCTTCCCCCTGTGCGCGTACCCTGCTCCATGAACGAAGCTTGGCAGGAAGCTAAACTAGAGCCAGCTTGGCTAGCACCTAGCATTATTAAACATATAGTTATCATATACTAAATACTAAATACGGCAACGATCGATGCTTGCTGTTAGAACAGCGCTCTTGCACCTTCGTGCTCGCTCGCGTTCATGTACTCTAGAGGCGTGCCTTCGGGGGAAAAGTGGAGAAAAGGGTTGGGACTTATTACCTGTGTATTTTCAAAATGCAGCTTCGCTGGACTCAAAATCCAGGATCTCCTACCCTACCTTTAACTCGCAACAGTAAGACTATTCCTGTTTTTCTTTGTCATACAAGGTCATTTAAAGAGGTTTATGCATGGAACCTAGTTAGAATGGATATATATGAAGGACAAAGGAGTTTGAACTTGTTTTGACTGAAGGAATTGGTGTTTATAAGCAAAAATCCAAATTTCACCTTAACTCGCAAAAGTAAGGCAATTCCTGTTTTTCTTTGTCATACAAGGTCATTTAAAGAGCTTTATGCATGGAACCTAGTTAGAATGGATATACATGAAGGACAAAGGAGTTTGAACTTGTTTTAACTGAAGGAATTGGTGTTTATAAGCAAAAATCCGAACTTCGTCGTAACTAGCAAAAGTAAGGCTATTCCTGTTTTTCTTTCTCATACAAGGTCAATTAAAGGGGTTTATGCATGGAACCTAGTTAGAATTGATATATATGAAGGACAAAGGAATTTGACCTTGTTTTGACCGAAGGAATTCATTTTATAGCAAAAATACCAATTTGGACTTAACTCGCGAAAGTAAGACTATTCCTGTTTTTCTTTGTCATACAAGGTCATTTAAAGAGCTTTATGCATGGAACCTAGTTAGAATGGATATACATGAAGGACAAAAGAGTTTGAACTTGTTTTAACTGAAGGAATTGGTGTTTATAAGCAAAAATCCAAAATTCGTCTTAACTCGCAAAAGTAAGGCTATTCCTGTTTTTCTTTGTCATACAAGGTCATTTAAATAGCTTTATGCATGGAACCTAGTTAGAATGGATATACATGAAGTACAAAGGAGTTTGAACTTGATTTAACTGAAGGAATTGGTGTTTATAAGCAAAAATCCGAATTTTGTCGTAACTAGCAAATGTAAGGCTATTCCTGTTTTTCTTTCTCATACAAGGTCATTTAAATAGCTTTATGCATGGAACCTAGTTAGAATGGATATACATGAAGGACAAAGGGGTTTAAACTTGTTTTGACTGAAGGAATTCATTTTATAGCAAAAATACCAATTTGGACTTAACTCGCAAAAGTAAGGCTATTCCTGTTTTTCTTTTTTCATACAAGGTCATTTAAAGAGGTTTATGCACGGAACCTAGTTAGAATGGATATATATGAAGGAAAAAGGAGTTTGAACTTGTTTTGACTGAAGGAAATGGTGTTTACAAGGAAAAATCCGAACTTCGTCGTATCTCGCAAAAGTAAGGCTGTTCCTGTTTTTCTTTCTCATACAAGGTCATTTAAAGGGTTTATGCATGGAACCTAGTTAGAATGGATATACATGAAGGACAAAGGAGTTTGAACTTGTTTTGACTGAAGGAATTCATTTTATAGCAAAAATACCAATTTGGCCTTAACTCGCAAAAGCAAGACCATTTCTGTTTTTCTTTGTCATACAAGGTGATTTAAAGAGCTTTATGCACGGAACCTTTTTAGAATGGATATATATGAAGGACAAAGGAGTTTGAACTTGTTTTGACTAAAGGAATTTATTTTATATTAAAAATACCAATTTGGACTTAACTCGCAAAAGTAAGGCTATTCCTGTTTTTCTTTTTTCATACAAGGTCATTTAAAGAGGTTTATGCATGGAACCTAGTTAAAATGGATATATATGAAGGACAAAGGAGTTTGAACTTGTTTTGACTGAAGGAATTCATTTTATAGCAAAAATACCAATTTGGCCTTAACTCGCAAAAGTAAGGCTATTCCTGTTTTTCTTTGTCATACAAGGTCATTTAAAGAGGTTTATAAATGGAACCTAGTTAGAATGGATATATATGAAGGACAAAGGAGTTTGAACTTGTCTTGACTGAAGGAATTGGTGTTTATAAGGAAAAATCCGAATTTCGTCGTATCTCGCAAAAGTAAGGCTATTCCTGTTTTTCTTTGTCATACAAGGTCATTTAAAGAGCTTTATGCATGGAACCTAGTTGGAATGGATATACATGAAGGACAAAGGATTTTGAACTTGTTTTGACTGAAGAAATTCATTTTATAGCAAAAATACCAATTTGGCCTTAACTCGCAAAAGTAATGCTATTCCTGTTTTTCTTTGTCATACAAGGTAATTTAAAGAGGTTTACGCATGGAACCTAGTTAGAATGGATATATATGAAGGACAAAGGAGTTTGAACTTGTTTTGACTGAAGGAATTGGTGTTTATAAGGAAAAATCCGAATTTCGTCGTATCTCGCAAAAGTAAGGCTATTCCTGTTTTTCTTTCTCATACAAGGTCATTTAAAAGGGTTTATGCATGGAACCTAGTTAGAATTGATATATATGAAGGACAAACGAGTTTGAACTTGTTTTTACTGAAGGAATTGGTGTTTATAAGGAAAAATCCGAATTTCGTCGTATCTCGCAAAAGTAAGGCTATTCCTGTTTTTCTTTCTCATACAAGGTCATTTAAAAGGGGGTATGCATGGAACCTAGTTAGAATTGATATATATGAAGGACAAAGGAGTTTGAACTTGTTTTGACTGAAGGAATTCATTTTATAGCAAAAATACCAATTTGGACTTAACTCGCAAAAGTAAGACTATTCCTGTTTTTCTTTGTCATACAAGGTCATTTAAAAAGGTTTATGCATGGAACCTAGTTAGAATGGATATACATGAAGGAAAAAGGAGATTAAACTTGTTTTGACTGAAGGAATTCATTTTTATAGCAAAAATACCAATTTGGACTTAACTCGCAAAAGTAAGGCTATTCCTGTTTTTCTTTGTCATACAAGGTCATTTAAAGAGGTTTATGCATGGAACCTAGTTAGAATGGATATATATGAAGGACAAAGGAGTTTGAACTTGTTTTGACTGAAGGAATTCATTTTATAGCAAAAATACCAATTTGGCCTTAACTCGCAAAAGTAAGGCTATTCCTGTTTTTCTTTGTCATACAAGGTCATTTAAAGAGGTTTACGCATGGAACTTAATTAGAATGGATATATATGAAGGACAAAGGAGTTTGAACTTGTTTTGACTGAAGGAATTGGTGTTTATAAGGAAAAATCCGAATTTCGTCGTATTTCGCAAAAGTAAGGCTATTCCTTTTTTTCTTTCTCATACAAGGTCATTTAAAAGGATTTATGCATGGAACCTAGTTAGAATTGATATATATGAAGGACAAAGGAGTTTGAACTTGTTTTGACTGAAGGAATTCATTTTATAGCAAAAATACCAATTTAGACTTAACTCGCAAAAGTAAGACTATTCCTGTTTTTCTTTGTCATACAAGGTAATTTAAAGAGGTTTACGCATGGAACCTAGTTAGAATGGATATATATGAAGGACAAAGGAGTTTGAACTTGTTTTGACTGAAGGAATTGGTGTTTATAAGGAAAAATCCGAATTTCGTCGTATCTCGCAAAAGTAAGGCTATTCCTGTTTTTCTTTCTCATACAAGGTCATTTAAAAGGGTTTATGCATGGAACCTAGTTAGAATGGATATATATGAAGGACAAACGAGTTTGAACTTGTTTTGACTGAAGGAATTGGTGTTTATAAGGAAAAATCCGAATTTCGTCGTATCTCGCAAAAGTAAGGCTATTCCTGTTTTTCTTTCTCATACAAGGTCATTTAAAAGGGGGTATGCATGGAACCTAGTTAGAATTGATATATATGAAGGACAAAGGAGTTTGAACTTGTTTTGACTGAAGGAATTCATTTTATAGCAAAAATACCAATTTGGACTTAACTCGCAAAAGTAAGACTATTCCTGTTTTTCTTTGTCATACAAGGTCATTTAAAAAGGTTTATGCATGGAACCTAGTTAGAATGGATATACATGAAGGAAAAAGGAGATTAAACTTGTTTTGACTGAAGGAATTGGTGTTTATAAGGAAAAATCCGAATTTCGTCGTATCTCGCAAAAGTAAGGCTATTCCTTTTTTTCTTTCTCATACAAGGTCATTTAAAAGGATTTATGCATGGAACCTAGTTAGAATTGATATATATGAAGGACAAAGGACTTTGAACTTGTTTTGACTGAAGGAATACATTTTATAGCAAAAATACCAATTTGGACTTAACTCGCAAAAGTAAGAATATTCCGGTTTTTCTTTGTCACACAAGGTCATTTAAAGAGGTTTATGCATGGAACCTAGTTAGAATGGATATATATGACGGACAAAGGAGTTTGAACTTGTTTTGACTGAAGGAAATGGTGTTTATAAGGAAAAATCCGAACTTCGTCGTATTTCGCAAAAGTAAGGCTATTCCTGTTTTTCTTTCTCATACAAGGTCATTTAAAGGGTTTATGCATGGAACCTAGTTAGAATGGATATACATGAAGGACAAAGGAGTTTGAACTTGTTTTGACTGAAGGAATTGGTGTTTATAAGGAAAAATCCGAACTTCGTCGTATCTCGCAAAAGTAAGGCTATTCCTGTTTTTCTTTCTCATACAAGGTCATTTAAAAGGGTTTATGCATGGAACCTAGTTAGAATGGATATACATGAAGGACAAAGGAGTTTAAACTTGTTTTGACTTAAGGAATTCATTTTATAGCAAAAATACCAATTTGGCCTTAACTCGCAAAAGTAAGGCTATTCCTGTTTTTCTTTCTCATACAAGGTCATTTAAAAGGGTTTATGCATGGAACCTAGTTAGAATTGATATATATGAAGGACAAAGGAGTTTGAACTTGTTTTGACTGAAGGATTTCATTTAATAGCAAAAATACCAATTTGGACTTAACTCGCAAAAGTAAGGCTATTCCTGATTTTCTTTTTCATACAAAGTCATTTAAAGAGGTTTATGCATGGAACCTAGTTAGAATGGATATATATGAAGGACAAAGGAGTTTGAACTTGTTTTGACTGAAGGAATTCATTTTATAGCAAAAATACCAATTTGGACTTAACTCGCAAAAGTAAGACTATTCCTGTTTTTCTTTGTCATACAAGGTCATTTAAAGAGGTTTATGCATGGAACCTAGTTAGAATTGATATATATGAAGGACAAAGGAGTTTGAATTGTTTTGACTGAAGGAATTCATTTTATAGCAAAAATACCAATTTAGACTTAACTCGCAAAAGTAAGACTATTCCTGTTTTTCTTTGTCATACAAGGTCATTTAAAGAGGTTTACGCATGGAACCTAGTTAGAATGGATATATATGAAGGACAAAGGAGTTTGAACTTGCTTTGACTGAAGGAATTGGTGTTTATAAGGAAAAATCCAAATTTCGTCGTATCTCGCAAAAGTAAGGCTATTCCTGTTTTTCTTTCTCATACAAGGTCATTTAAAAGGGTTTATGCATGGAACCTAGTTAGAATGGATATACATGAAGGACAAAGGAGTTTAAACTTGTTTTGACTTAAGGAATTCATTTTATAGCAAAAATACCAATTTGGCCTTAACTCGCAAAAGTAAGGCTATTCCTGTTTTTCTTTGTCATACAAGGTCATTTAAAGAGGTTTAATCATGGAACCTAGTTAGAATTGATATATATGAAGGACAAAGGAGTTTGAACTTGTTTTGACTGAAGGAATTCATTTTATAGCAAAAATACCAATTTAGACTTAACTCGCAAAAGTAAGACTATTCCTGTTTTTCTTTGTCATACAAGGTCATTTAAAGAGGTTTACGCATGGAACCTAGTTAGAATGGATATATATGAAGGACAAAGGAGTTTGAACTTGTTTTGACTGAAGGAATTGGTGTTTATAAGGAAAAATCCGAATTTCCTCGTATCTCGCAAAAGTAAGGCTATTCCTGTTTTTCTTTCTCATACAAGGTCATTTAAAGGGTTTATGCATGGAACCTAGTTAGAATGGATATATATGAAGGACAAAGGAGTTTGAACTTGTTTTGACTGAAGGAATTCATTTTATAGCAAAAATACCAATTTGGACTTAACTCAAAAAAGTAAGACTATTCCTTTATTCTTTGTCATACAAGGTCATTTAAAGAGGTTTATGCATGGAACCTAGTTAGAATGGATATATATGAAGGACAAAGGAGTTTGAACTTGTTTTGACTGAAGGAAATGGTGTTTAAAAGGAAAAATCCGAATTTCGTCGTATCTCGCAAAAGTAAGGCTATTCCTGTTTTTCTTTCTCATACCAGGTCATTTAAAAGGGTTTATGCATGGAACCTAGTTAGAATTGATATATATGAAGGACAAACGAGTTTGAACTTGTTTTGACTGAAGGAATTGGTGTTTATAAGGAAAAATCCGAATTTCGTCGTATCTCGCAAAAGTAAGGCTATTCCTGTTTTTCTTTCTCATACAAGGTCATTTAAAGAGGTTTATGCATGGAACCTAGTTAGAATGGATATACATGAAGGAAAAAGGAGATTAAACTTGTTTTGACTGAAGGAATTCATTTTTATAGCAAAAATACCAATTTGGACTTAACTCGCAAAAGTAAGGCTATTCCTGTTTTTCTTTGTCATACAAGGTCATTTAAAGAGGTTTATGCATGGAACCTAGTTAGAATGGATATATATGAAGGACAAAGGAGTTTGAACTTGTTTTGACTGAAGGAATTCATTTTATAGCAAAAATACCAATTTGGCCTTAACTCGCAAAAGTAAGGCTATTCCTGTTTTTCTTTGTCATACAAGGTCATTTAAAGAGGTTTATGCATGGAACCTAGTTAGAATGGATATATATGACGGACAAAGGAGTTTGAACTTGTTTTGACTGAAGGAAATGGTGTTTATAAGGAAAAATCCGAACTTCGTCGTATTTCGCAAAAGTAAGGCTATTCCTGTTTTTCTTTCTCATACAAGGTCATTTAAAGGGTTTATGCATGGAACCTAGTTAGAATGGATATACATGAAGGACAAAGGAGTTTGAACTTGTTTTGCCTGAAGGAATTCATTTTATAGCAAAAATACCAATTTGGCCTTAACTCGCAAAAGTAAGGCTATTCCTGTTTTTCTTTGTCAAACAAGGTCATTTAAAGAGGTTTATAAATGGAACCTAGTTAGAATGGATATATATGAAGGACAAAGGAGTTTGAACTTGTTTTGACTGAAGGAATTCATTTTATAGCAAAAATACCAATTTGGACTTAACTCGCAAAAGTAAGACTATTCCTGTTTTTCTTTGTCATACAAGGTGATTTAAAGAGCTTTATGCACGGAACCTTTTTAGAATGGATATATATGAAGGACAAAGGAGTTTGAACTTGTTTTGACTAAAGGAATTTATTTTATATTAAAAATACCAATTTGGACTTAACTCGCAAAAGTAAGGCTATTCCTGTTTTTCTTTTTTCATACAAGGTCATTTAAAGAGGTTTATGCATGGAACCTAGTTAGAATGGATATATATGAAGGACAAAGGAGTTTGAACTTGTTTTGACTGAAGGAATTCATTTTATAGCAAAAATACCAATTTGGCCTTAACTCGCAAAAGTAAGGCTATTCCTGTTTTTCTTTGTCAAACAAGGTCATTTAAAGAGGTTTATAAATGGAACCTAGTTAGAATGGATATATATGAAGGACAAAGGAGTTTGAGCTCGTTTTGACTGAAGGAATTGGTGTTTATAAGGAAAAATCCGAATTTCGTCGTATCTCGCAAAAGTAAGGCTATTCCTGTTTTTCTTTCTCATACAAGGTCATTTAAAAGGGTTTATGCATGGAACCTAGTTAGAATTGATATATATGAAGGACAAACGAGTTTGAACTTGTTTTGACTGAAGGAATTCATTTTATAGCAAAAATACCAATTTGTCCTTAACTCGCAAAAGTAAGGCTATTCCTGTTTTTCTTTGTCAAACAAGGTCATTTAAAAGGGTTTATAAATGGAACCTAGTTAGAATGGATATATATGAAGGACAAAGGAGTTTGAACTTGTTTTGACTGAAGGAATTCATTTTATAGCAAAAATACCAATTTGGACTTAACTCGCAAAAGTAAGACTATTCCTGTTTTTCTTTGTCATACAAGGTCATTTAAAGAGGTTTATGCATGGAACCTAGTTAGAATGGATATACATGAAGGAAAAAGGAGATTAAACTTGTTTTGACTGAAGGAATTGGTGTTTATAAGGAAAAATCCGAATTTCGTCGTATCTCGCAAAAGTAAGGCTATTCCTTTTTTTCTTTCTCATACAAGGTCATTTAAAAGGATTTATGCATGGAACCTAGTTAGAATTGATATATATGAAGGACAAAGGAGTTTGAACTTGTTTTGACTGAAGGAATTCATTTTATAGCAAAAATACCAATTTGGACTTAACTCGCAAAAGTAAGACTATTCCTGTTTTTCTTTGTCACACAAGGTCATTTAAAGACGTTTATGCATGGAACCTAGTTAGAATGGATATATATGATGGACAAAGGAGTTTGAACTTGTTTTGACTGAAGGAAATGGTGTTTATAAGGAAAAATCCGAACTTCGTCGTATTTCGCAAAAGTAAGGCTATTCCTGTTTTTCTTTCTCATACAAGGTCATTTAAAGGGTTTATGCATGGAACCTAGTTAGAATGGATATACATGAAGGACAAAGGAGTTTGAACTTGTTTTGCCTGAAGGAATTCATTTTATAGCAAAAATACCAATTTGGCCTTAACTCGCAAAAGCAAGACTATTCCTGTTTTTCTTTGTCATACAAGGTGATTTAAAGAGCTTTATGCACGGAACCTTTTTAGAATGGATATATATGAAGGACAAAGGAGTTTGAACTTGTTTTGACTAAAGGAATTTATTTTATATTAAAAATACCAATTTGGACTTAACTCGCAAAAGTAAGGCTATTCCTGTTTTTCTTTTTTCATACAAGGTCATTTAAAGAGGTTTATGCATGGAACCTAGTTAGAATGGATATATATGAAGGACAAAGGAGTTTGAACTTGTTTTTACTGAAGGAATTCATTTTATAGCAAAAATACCAATTTGGCCTTAACTCGCAAAAGTAAGGCTATTCCTGTTTTTCTTTGTCAAACAAGGTCATTTAAAGAGGTTTACGCATGGAACCTAGTTAGAATGGATATATATGAAGGACAAAGGAGTTTGAACTTGTTTTGACTGAAGGAATTGGTGTTTATAAGGAAAAATCCGAATATCGTCGTATCTCGCAAAAGTAAGGCTATTCCTGTTTTTCTTTCTCATACAAGGTCATTTAAAAGGGTTTATGCATGGAACCTAGTTAGAATTTATATATATGAAGGACAAACGAGTTTGAACTTGTTTTGACTGAAGGAATTGGTGTTTATAAGGAAAAATCCGAATTTCGTCGTATCTCGCAAAAGTAAGGCTATTCCTGTTTTTCTTTCTCATACAAGGTAATTTAAAAGGGTTTATGCATGGAACCTAGTTAGAATGGATATAAATGAAGGACAAAGGAGTTTGAACTTGTTTTGACTGAAGGAGTTCTTTTTATAGCAAAAATACCAATTTGGACTTAACTCGCAAAAGTAAGGCTATCCTGTTTTTCTTTGTCATACAAGGTCATTTAAAGAGATTTATGCATGGAACCTAGTTAGAATGGATATATATGAAGGACCAAAGAGTTTGAACTTGTTTTGACTGAACGAATTCATTTTATAGCAAAAATACCAATTTGGCCTTAACTCGCAAAAGTAATGCTATTCCTGTTTTTCTTTGTCATACAAGGTCATTTAAAGAGGTTTACGCATGGAACCTAGTTAGAATGGATATATATGACGGACAAAGGAGTTTGAACTTGTTTTGACTGAAGGAATTGGTGTTTATAAGGAAAAATCCGAATTTCGTTGTATCTCGCAAAAGTAAGGCTATTCCTGTTTTTCTTTCTCATACAAGGTCATTTAAAAGGGGGTATGCATGGAACCTAGTTAGAATTGATATATATGAAGGACAAAGGAGTTTGAACTTGTTTTGACTGAAGGAATTCATTTTATAGCAAAAATACCAATTTGGACTTAACTCGCAAAAGTAAGACTATTCCTGTTTTTCTTTGTCATACAAGGTCATTTAAAGAGGTTTATGCATGGAACCTAGTTAGAATGGATATACATGAAGGAAAAAGGAGATTAAACTTGTTTTGACTGAAGGAATTCATTTTTATAGCAAAAATACCAATTTGGACTTAACTCGCAAAAGTAAGGCTATTCCTGTTTTTCTTTGTCATACAAGGTCATTTAAAGAGGTTTATGCATGGAACCTAGTTAGAATGGATATATATGAAGGACAAAGGAGTTTGAACTTGTTTTGACTGAAGGAATTCATTTTATAGCAAAAATACCAATTTGGACTTAACTCGCAAAAGTAAGACTATTCCTGTTTTTCTTTGTCACACAAGGTCATTTAAAGAGGTTCATGCATGGAACCTAGTTAGAATGGATATATATGAAGGACAAAGGAGTTTGAACTTGTTTTGACTGAAGGAATTCATTTTATAGAAAAAAAAAAACAATTTGGCCTTAACTCGCAAAAGTAAGGCTATTCCTGTTTTTCTTTGTCATACAAGGTCATTTAAAGAGGTTTATGCATGGAACCTTTTTAGAATGGATATATATGAAGGACAAAAGAGTTTGAACTTGTTTTGACTGAAGGAATTGGTGTTTATAAGGAAAAATCTTAATTTCGTCGTATCTCGCAAAAGTAAGGCTATTCCTGTTTTTCTTTCTCATACAAGGTCATTTAAAAGGGTTTATGAATGGAACCTAGTTAGAATGGATATATATGAAGGAAAAAGGAGTTTGAACTTTTTTTGACTGAAGGATTTCATTTTATTGCAAAAATACCAATTTGGCCTTAACTCGCAAAAGTAAGGCTATTCCTGTTTTTCTTTGTCACACAAGGTCATTTAAAGACGTTTATGCATGGAACCTAGTTAGAATGGATATATATGACGGACAAAGGAGTTTGAACTTGTTTTGACTGAAGGAAATGGTGTTTATAAGGAAAAATCCGAACTTCGTCGTATTTCGCAAAAGTAAGGCTATTCCTGTTTTTCTTTCTCATACAAGGTCATTTAAAGGGTTTATGCATGGAACCTAGTTAGAATGGATATACACGAAGGACAAAGGAGTTTGAACTTGTTTTGCCTGAAGGAATTCATTTTATAGCAAAAATACCAATTTGGCCTTAACTCGCAAAAGCAAGACTATTCCTGTTTTTCTTTGTCATACAAGGTGATTTAAAGAGCTTTATGCACGGAACCTTTTTAGAATGGATATATATGAAGGACAAAGGAGTTTGAACTTGTTTTGACTAAAGGAATTTATTTTATATTAAAAATACCAATTTGGACTTAACTCGCAAAAGTAAGGCTATTCCTGTTTTTCTTTTTTCATACAAGGTCATTTAAAGAGGTTTATGCATGGAACCTAGTTAGAATGGATATATATGAAGGACAAACGAGTTTGAACTTGTTTTGACTGAAGGAATTCATTTTATAGCAAAAATACCAATTTGTCCTTAACTCGCAAAAGTAAGGCTATTCCTGTTTTTCTTTGTCAAACAAGGTCATTTAAAAGGGTTTATAAATGGAACCTAGTTAGAATGGATATACATGAAGGAAAAAGGAGATTAAACTTGTTTTGACTGAAGGAATTGGTGTTTATAAGGAAAAATCCGAATTTCGTCGTATCTCGCAAAAGTAAGGCTATTCCTTTTTTTCTTTCTCATACAAGGTCATTTAAAAGGATTTATGCATGGAACCTAGTTAGAATTGATATATATGAAGGACAAAGGAGTTTGAACTTGTTTTGACTGAAGGAATTCATTTTATAGCAAAAATACTAATTTGGACTTAACTCGCAAAAGTAAGACTATTCCTTTATTCTTTGTCATACAAGGTCATTTAAAGAGGTTTATGCATGGAACCTAGTTAGAATGGATATATATGAAGGACAAAGGAGTTTGAACTTGTTTTGACTGAAGGAAATGGTGTTTATAAGGAAAAATCCGAATTTCGTCGTATCTCGCAAAAGTAAGGCTATTCCTGTTTTTCTTTCTCATACAAGGTCATTTAAAAGGGTTTATGCATGGAACCTAGTTAGAATTTATATATATGAAGGACAAACGAGTTTGAACTTGTTTTGACTGAAGGAATTGGTGTTTATAAGGAAAAATCCGAATTTCGTC
This sequence comes from Odontesthes bonariensis, assembly GCF_027942865.1. Taxonomy (NCBI): domain Eukaryota; kingdom Metazoa; phylum Chordata; class Actinopteri; order Atheriniformes; family Atherinopsidae; genus Odontesthes; species Odontesthes bonariensis. The sequence continues at coordinate 34,201,774 of NC_134516.1, forward strand.
GTATCTCGCTAAAGTAAGGCTATTCCTGTTTTTCTTTCTCATACAAGGTAATTTAAAAGGGTTTATGCATGGAACCTAGTTAGAATGGATATAAATGAAGGACAAAGGAGTTTGAACTTGTTTTGACTGAAGGAGTTCTTTTTATAGCAAAAATACCAATTTGGACTTAACTCGCAAAAGTAAGGCTATCCTGTTTTTCTTTCTCATACAAGGTCATTTAAAGGGTTTATGCATGGAACCTAGTTAGAATGGATATACATGAAGGACAAAGGAGTTTGAACTTGTTTTGACTGAAGGAATTCATTTTATAGCAAAAATACCAATTTGGCCTTAACTCGCAAAAGCAAGACTATTCCTGTTTTTCTTTGTCATACATGGTCATTTAAAGAGGTTTATGCATGGAACCTAGTTAGAATGGATATATATGAAGGACAAAGGAGTTTGAACTTGTTTTTACTGAAGGAATTCATTTTATAGCAAAAATACCAATTTGGCCTTAACTCGCAAAAGTAAGGCTATTCCTGTTTTTCTTTGTGAAACAAGGTCATTTAAAGAGGTTTACGCATGGAACCTAGTTAGAATGGATATATATGAAGGACAAAGGAGTTTGAACTTGTTTTGACTGAAGGAATTGGTGTTTATAAGGAAAAATCCGAATATCGTCGTATCTCGCAAAAGTAAGGCTATTCCTGTTTTTCTTTCTCATACAAGGTCATTTAAAAGGGTTTATGCATGGAACCTAGTTAGAATTTATATATATGAAGGACAAACGAGTTTGAACTTGTTTTGACTGAAGGAATTGGTGTTCATAAGGAAAAATCCGAATTTCGTCGTATCTCGCTAAAGTAAGGCTATTCCTGTTTTTCTTTCTCATACAAGGTAATTTAAAAGGGTTTATGCATGGAACCTAGTTAGAATGGATATAAATGAAGGACAAAGGAGTTTGAACTTGTTTTGACTGAAGGAGTTCTTTTTATAGCAAAAATACCAATTTGGACTTAACTCGCAAAAGCAAGGCTATCCTGTTTTTCTTTGTCATACAAGGTCATTTAAAGAGATTTATGCATGGAACCTAGTTAGAATTGATATATATGAAGGACAAAGGAGTTTGAACTTGTTTTGACTGAAGGAATTCATTTTATAGCAAAAATACCAATTTGGACTTAACTCGCAAAAGTAAGACTATTCCTGTTTTTCTTTGTCACACAAGGTCATTTAAAGACGTTTATGCATGGAACCTAGTTAGAATGGATATATATGATGGACAAAGGAGTTTGAACTTGTTTTGACTGAAGGAAATGGTGTTTATAAGGAAAAATCCGAACTTCGTCGTATTTCGCAAAAGTAAGGCTATTCCTGTTTTTCTTTCTCATACAAGGTCATTTAAAGGGTTTATGCATGGAACCTAGTTAGAATGGATATACATGAAGGACAAAGGAGTTTGAACTTGTTTTGCCTGAAGGAATTCATTTTATAGCAAAAATACCAATTTGGCCTTAACTCGCAAAAGCAAGACTATTCCTGTTTTTCTTTGTCATACAAGGTGATTTAAAGAGCTTTATGCACGGAACCTTTTTAGAATGGATATATATGAAGGACAAAGGAGTTTAAACTTGTTTTGACTGAAGGAATTGGTGTTTATAAGGAAAAATCCAAATTTCGTCGTATCTCGCAAAAGTAAGGCTATTCCTGTTTTTCTTTCTCATACAAGGTCATTTAAAAGGGTTTATGCATGGAACCTAGTTAGAATGGATATACATGAAGGACAAAGGAGTTTAAACTTGTTTTGACTTAAGGAATTCATTTTATAGCAAAAATACCAATTTGGCCTTAACTCGCAAAAGTAAGGCTATTCCTGTTTTTCTTTGTCATACAAGGTCATTTAAAGAGGTTTAATCATGGAACCTAGTTAGAATTGATATATATGAAGGACAAAGGAGTTTGAACTTGTTTTGACTGAAGGAATTCATTTTATAGCAAAAATACCAATTTAGACTTAACTCGCAAAAGTAAGACTATTCCTGTTTTTCTTTGTCATACAAGGTCATTTAAAGAGGTTTACGCATGGAACCTAGTTAGAATGGATATATATGAAGGACAAAGGAGTTTGAACTTGTTTTGACTGAAGGAATTGGTGTTTATAAGGAAAAATCCGAATTTCCTCGTATCTCGCAAAAGTAAGGCTATTCCTGTTTTTCTTTCTCATACAAGGTCATTTAAAGGGTTTATGCATGGAACCTAGTTAGAATGGATATATATGAAGGACAAAGGAGTTTGAACTTGTTTTGACTGAAGGAATTCATTTCATAGCAAAAATACCAATTTGGACTTAACTCAAAAAAGTAAGACTATTCCTTTATTCTTTGTCATACAAGGTCATTTAAAGAGGTTTATGCATGGAACCTAGTTAGAATGGATATATATGAAGGACAAAGGAGTTTGAACTTGTTTTGACTGAAGGAAATGGTGTTTAAAAGGAAAAATCCGAATTTCGTCGTATCTCGCAAAAGTAAGGCTATTCCTGTTTTTCTTTCTCATACCAGGTCATTTAAAAGGGTTTATGCATGGAACCTAGTTAGAATTGATATATATGAAGGACAAACGAGTTTGAACTTGTTTTGACTGAAGGAATTGGTGTTTATAAGGAAAAATCCGAATTTCGTCGTATCTCGCAAAAGTAAGGCTATTCCTGTTTTTCTTTCTCATACAAGGTCATTTAAAGAGGTTTATGCATGGAACCTAGTTAGAATGGATATACATGAAGGAAAAAGGAGATTAAACTTGTTTTGACTGAAGGAATTCATTTTTATAGCAAAAATACCAATTTGGACTTAACTCGCAAAAGTAAGGCTATTCCTGTTTTTCTTTGTCATACAAGGTCATTTAAAGAGGTTTATGCATGGAACCTAGTTAGAATGGATATATATGAAGGACAAAGGAGTTTGAACTTGTTTTGACTGAAGGAATTCATTTTATAGCAAAAATACCAATTTGGCCTTAACTCGCAAAAGTAAGGCTATTCCTGTTTTTCTTTGTCATACAAGGTCATTTAAAGAGGTTTATGCATGGAACCTAGTTAGAATGGATATATATGACGGACAAAGGAGTTTGAACTTGTTTTGACTGAAGGAAATGGTGTTTATAAGGAAAAATCCGAACTTCGTCGTATTTCGCAAAAGTAAGGCTATTCCTGTTTTTCTTTCTCATACAAGGTCATTTAAAGGGTTTATGCATGGAACCTAGTTAGAATGGATATACATGAAGGACAAAGGAGTTTGAACTTGTTTTGCCTGAAGGAATTCATTTTATAGCAAAAATACCAATTTGGCCTTAACTCGCAAAAGTAAGGCTATTCCTGTTTTTCTTTGTCAAACAAGGTCATTTAAAGAGGTTTATAAATGGAACCTAGTTAGAATGGATATATATGAAGGACAAAGGAGTTTGAACTTGTTTTGACTGAAGGAATTCATTTTATAGCAAAAATACCAATTTGGACTTAACTCGCAAAAGTAAGACTATTCCTGTTTTTCTTTGTCATACAAGGTGATTTAAAGAGCTTTATGCACGGAACCTTTTTAGAATGGATATATATGAAGGACAAAGGAGTTTGAACTTGTTTTGACTAAAGGAATTTATTTTATATTAAAAATACCAATTTGGACTTAACTCGCAAAAGTAAGGCTATTCCTGTTTTTCTTTTTTCATACAAGGTCATTTAAAGAGGTTTATGCATGGAACCTAGTTAGAATGGATATATATGAAGGACAAAGGAGTTTGAACTTGTTTTGACTGAAGGAATTCATTTTATAGCAAAAATACCAATTTGGCCTTAACTCGCAAAAGTAAGGCTATTCCTGTTTTTCTTTGTCAAACAAGGTCATTTAAAGAGGTTTATAAATGGAACCTAGTTAGAATGGATATATATGAAGGACAAAGGAGTTTGAGCTCGTTTTGACTGAAGGAATTGGTGTTTATAAGGAAAAATCCGAATTTCGTCGTATCTCGCAAAAGTAAGGCTATTCCTGTTTTTCTTTCTCATACAAGGTCATTTAAAAGGGTTTATGCATGGAACCTAGTTAGAATTGATATATATGAAGGACAAACGAGTTTGAACTTGTTTTGACTGAAGGAATTCATTTTATAGCAAAAATACCAATTTGTCCTTAACTCGCAAAAGTAAGGCTATTCCTGTTTTTCTTTGTCAAACAAGGTCATTTAAAAGGGTTTATAAATGGAACCTAGTTAGAATGGATATATATGAAGGACAAAGGAGTTTGAACTTGTTTTGACTGAAGGAATTCATTTTATAGCAAAAATACCAATTTGGACTTAACTCGCAAAAGTAAGACTATTCCTGTTTTTCTTTGTCATACAAGGTCATTTAAAGAGGTTTATGCATGGAACCTAGTTAGAATGGATATACATGAAGGAAAAAGGAGATTAAACTTGTTTTGACTGAAGGAATTGGTGTTTATAAGGAAAAATCCGAATTTCGTCGTATCTCGCAAAAGTAAGGCTATTCCTTTTTTTCTTTCTCATACAAGGTCATTTAAAAGGATTTATGCATGGAACCTAGTTAGAATTGATATATATGAAGGACAAAGGAGTTTGAACTTGTTTTGACTGAAGGAATTCATTTTATAGCAAAAATACCAATTTGGACTTAACTCGCAAAAGTAAGACTATTCCTGTTTTTCTTTGTCACACAAGGTCATTTAAAGACGTTTATGCATGGAACCTAGTTAGAATGGATATATATGATGGACAAAGGAGTTTGAACTTGTTTTGACTGAAGGAAATGGTGTTTATAAGGAAAAATCCGAACTTCGTCGTATTTCGCAAAAGTAAGGCTATTCCTGTTTTTCTTTCTCATACAAGGTCATTTAAAGGGTTTATGCATGGAACCTAGTTAGAATGGATATACATGAAGGACAAAGGAGTTTGAACTTGTTTTGCCTGAAGGAATTCATTTTATAGCAAAAATACCAATTTGGCCTTAACTCGCAAAAGCAAGACTATTCCTGTTTTTCTTTGTCATACAAGGTGATTTAAAGAGCTTTATGCACGGAACCTTTTTAGAATGGATATATATGAAGGACAAAGGAGTTTGAACTTGTTTTGACTAAAGGAATTTATTTTATATTAAAAATACCAATTTGGACTTAACTCGCAAAAGTAAGGCTATTCCTGTTTTTCTTTTTTCATACAAGGTCATTTAAAGAGGTTTATGCATGGAACCTAGTTAGAATGGATATATATGAAGGACAAAGGAGTTTGAACTTGTTTTTACTGAAGGAATTCATTTTATAGCAAAAATACCAATTTGGCCTTAACTCGCAAAAGTAAGGCTATTCCTGTTTTTCTTTGTCAAACAAGGTCATTTAAAGAGGTTTACGCATGGAACCTAGTTAGAATGGATATATATGAAGGACAAAGGAGTTTGAACTTGTTTTGACTGAAGGAATTGGTGTTTATAAGGAAAAATCCGAATATCGTCGTATCTCGCAAAAGTAAGGCTATTCCTGTTTTTCTTTCTCATACAAGGTCATTTAAAAGGGTTTATGCATGGAACCTAGTTAGAATTTATATATATGAAGGACAAACGAGTTTGAACTTGTTTTGACTGAAGGAATTGGTGTTTATAAGGAAAAATCCGAATTTCGTCGTATCTCGCAAAAGTAAGGCTATTCCTGTTTTTCTTTCTCATACAAGGTAATTTAAAAGGGTTTATGCATGGAACCTAGTTAGAATGGATATAAATGAAGGACAAAGGAGTTTGAACTTGTTTTGACTGAAGGAGTTCTTTTTATAGCAAAAATACCAATTTGGACTTAACTCGCAAAAGTAAGGCTATCCTGTTTTTCTTTGTCATACAAGGTCATTTAAAGAGATTTATGCATGGAACCTAGTTAGAATGGATATATATGAAGGACCAAAGAGTTTGAACTTGTTTTGACTGAACGAATTCATTTTATAGCAAAAATACCAATTTGGCCTTAACTCGCAAAAGTAATGCTATTCCTGTTTTTCTTTGTCATACAAGGTCATTTAAAGAGGTTTACGCATGGAACCTAGTTAGAATGGATATATATGACGGACAAAGGAGTTTGAACTTGTTTTGACTGAAGGAATTGGTGTTTATAAGGAAAAATCCGAATTTCGTTGTATCTCGCAAAAGTAAGGCTATTCCTGTTTTTCTTTCTCATACAAGGTCATTTAAAAGGGGGTATGCATGGAACCTAGTTAGAATTGATATATATGAAGGACAAAGGAGTTTGAACTTGTTTTGACTGAAGGAATTCATTTTATAGCAAAAATACCAATTTGGACTTAACTCGCAAAAGTAAGACTATTCCTGTTTTTCTTTGTCATACAAGGTCATTTAAAGAGGTTTATGCATGGAACCTAGTTAGAATGGATATACATGAAGGAAAAAGGAGATTAAACTTGTTTTGACTGAAGGAATTCATTTTTATAGCAAAAATACCAATTTGGACTTAACTCGCAAAAGTAAGGCTATTCCTGTTTTTCTTTGTCATACAAGGTCATTTAAAGAGGTTTATGCATGGAACCTAGTTAGAATGGATATATATGAAGGACAAAGGAGTTTGAACTTGTTTTGACTGAAGGAATTCATTTTATAGCAAAAATACCAATTTGGACTTAACTCGCAAAAGTAAGACTATTCCTGTTTTTCTTTGTCACACAAGGTCATTTAAAGAGGTTCATGCATGGAACCTAGTTAGAATGGATATATATGAAGGACAAAGGAGTTTGAACTTGTTTTGACTGAAGGAATTCATTTTATAGAAAAAAAAAAACAATTTGGCCTTAACTCGCAAAAGTAAGGCTATTCCTGTTTTTCTTTGTCATACAAGGTCATTTAAAGAGGTTTATGCATGGAACCTTTTTAGAATGGATATATATGAAGGACAAAAGAGTTTGAACTTGTTTTGACTGAAGGAATTGGTGTTTATAAGGAAAAATCTTAATTTCGTCGTATCTCGCAAAAGTAAGGCTATTCCTGTTTTTCTTTCTCATACAAGGTCATTTAAAAGGGTTTATGAATGGAACCTAGTTAGAATGGATATATATGAAGGAAAAAGGAGTTTGAACTTTTTTTGACTGAAGGATTTCATTTTATTGCAAAAATACCAATTTGGCCTTAACTCGCAAAAGTAAGGCTATTCCTGTTTTTCTTTGTCACACAAGGTCATTTAAAGACGTTTATGCATGGAACCTAGTTAGAATGGATATATATGACGGACAAAGGAGTTTGAACTTGTTTTGACTGAAGGAAATGGTGTTTATAAGGAAAAATCCGAACTTCGTCGTATTTCGCAAAAGTAAGGCTATTCCTGTTTTTCTTTCTCATACAAGGTCATTTAAAGGGTTTATGCATGGAACCTAGTTAGAATGGATATACACGAAGGACAAAGGAGTTTGAACTTGTTTTGCCTGAAGGAATTCATTTTATAGCAAAAATACCAATTTGGCCTTAACTCGCAAAAGCAAGACTATTCCTGTTTTTCTTTGTCATACAAGGTGATTTAAAGAGCTTTATGCACGGAACCTTTTTAGAATGGATATATATGAAGGACAAAGGAGTTTGAACTTGTTTTGACTAAAGGAATTTATTTTATATTAAAAATACCAATTTGGACTTAACTCGCAAAAGTAAGGCTATTCCTGTTTTTCTTTTTTCATACAAGGTCATTTAAAGAGGTTTATGCATGGAACCTAGTTAGAATGGATATATATGAAGGACAAACGAGTTTGAACTTGTTTTGACTGAAGGAATTCATTTTATAGCAAAAATACCAATTTGTCCTTAACTCGCAAAAGTAAGGCTATTCCTGTTTTTCTTTGTCAAACAAGGTCATTTAAAAGGGTTTATAAATGGAACCTAGTTAGAATGGATATACATGAAGGAAAAAGGAGATTAAACTTGTTTTGACTGAAGGAATTGGTGTTTATAAGGAAAAATCCGAATTTCGTCGTATCTCGCAAAAGTAAGGCTATTCCTTTTTTTCTTTCTCATACAAGGTCATTTAAAAGGATTTATGCATGGAACCTAGTTAGAATTGATATATATGAAGGACAAAGGAGTTTGAACTTGTTTTGACTGAAGGAATTCATTTTATAGCAAAAATACTAATTTGGACTTAACTCGCAAAAGTAAGACTATTCCTTTATTCTTTGTCATACAAGGTCATTTAAAGAGGTTTATGCATGGAACCTAGTTAGAATGGATATATATGAAGGACAAAGGAGTTTGAACTTGTTTTGACTGAAGGAAATGGTGTTTATAAGGAAAAATCCGAATTTCGTCGTATCTCGCAAAAGTAAGGCTATTCCTGTTTTTCTTTCTCATACAAGGTCATTTAAAAGGGTTTATGCATGGAACCTAGTTAGAATTTATATATATGAAGGACAAACGAGTTTGAACTTGTTTTGACTGAAGGAATTGGTGTTTATAAGGAAAAATCCGAATTTCGTCGTATCTCGCTAAAGTAAGGCTATTCCTGTTTTTCTTTCTCATACAAGGTAATTTAAAAGGGTTTATGCATGGAACCTAGTTAGAATGGATATAAATGAAGGACAAAGGAGTTTGAACTTGTTTTGACTGAAGGAGTTCTTTTTATAGCAAAAATACCAATTTGGACTTAACTCGCAAAAGTAAGGCTATCCTGTTTTTCTTTCTCATACAAGGTCATTTAAAGGGTTTATGCATGGAACCTAGTTAGAATGGATATACATGAAGGACAAAGGAGTTTGAACTTGTTTTGACTGAAGGAATTCATTTTATAGCAAAAATACCAATTTGGCCTTAACTCGCAAAAGCAAGACTATTCCTGTTTTTCTTTGTCATACATGGTCATTTAAAGAGGTTTATGCATGGAACCTAGTTAGAATGGATATATATGAAGGACAAAGGAGTTTGAACTTGTTTTTACTGAAGGAATTCATTTTATAGCAAAAATACCAATTTGGCCTTAACTCGCAAAAGTAAGGCTATTCCTGTTTTTCTTTGTGAAACAAGGTCATTTAAAGAGGTTTACGCATGGAACCTAGTTAGAATGGATATATATGAAGGACAAAGGAGTTTGAACTTGTTTTGACTGAAGGAATTGGTGTTTATAAGGAAAAATCCGAATATCGTCGTATCTCGCAAAAGTAAGGCTATTCCTGTTTTTCTTTCTCATACAAGGTCATTTAAAAGGGTTTATGCATGGAACCTAGTTAGAATTTATATATATGAAGGACAAACGAGTTTGAACTTGTTTTGACTGAAGGAATTGGTGTTCATAAGGAAAAATCCGAATTTCGTCGTATCTCGCTAAAGTAAGGCTATTCCTGTTTTTCTTTCTCATACAAGGTAATTTAAAAGGGTTTATGCATGGAACCTAGTTAGAATGGATATAAATGAAGGACAAAGGAGTTTGAACTTGTTTTGACTGAAGGAGTTCTTTTTATAGCAAAAATACCAATTTGGACTTAACTCGCAAAAGCAAGGCTATCCTGTTTTTCTTTGTCATACAAGGTCATTTAAAGAGATTTATGCATGGAACCTAGTTAGAATTGATATATATGAAGGACAAAGGAGTTTGAACTTGTTTTGACTGAAGGAATTCATTTTATAGCAAAAATACCAATTTGGACTTAACTCGCAAAAGTAAGACTATTCCTGTTTTTCTTTGTCACACAAGGTCATTTAAAGACGTTTATGCATGGAACCTAGTTAGAATGGATATATATGATGGACAAAGGAGTTTGAACTTGTTTTGACTGAAGGAAATGGTGTTTATAAGGAAAAATCCGAACTTCGTCGTATTTCGCAAAAGTAAGGCTATTCCTGTTTTTCTTTCTCATACAAGGTCATTTAAAGGGTTTATGCATGGAACCTAGTTAGAATGGATATACATGAAGGACAAAGGAGTTTGAACTTGTTTTGCCTGAAGGAATTCATTTTATAGCAAAAATACCAATTTGGCCTTAACTCGCAAAAGCAAGACTATTCCTGTTTTTCTTTGTCATACAAGGTGATTTAAAGAGCTTTATGCACGGAACCTTTTTAGAATGGATATATATGAAGGACAAAGGAGTTTGAACTTGTTTTGACTAAAGGAATTTATTTTATATTAAAAATACCAATTTGGACTTAACTCGCAAAAGTAAGGCTATTCCTGTTTTTCTTTTTTCATACAAGGTCATTTAAAGAGGTTTATAAATGGAACCTAGTTAGAATGGATATATATGAAGGACAAAGGAGTTTGAACTTGTTTTGACTGAAGGAATTGGTGTTTATAAGGAAAAATCCGAATTTCGTCGTATCTCGCAAAAGTAAGGCTATTCCTGTTTTTCTTTCTCATACAAGGTCATTTAAAAGGGTTTATGCATGGAACCTAGTTAGAATTGATATATATGAAGGACAAACGAGTTTGAACTTGTTTTGACTGAAGGAATTCATTTTATAGCAAAAATACCAATTTGGACTTAACTCAAAAAAGTAAGACTATTCCTTTATTCTTTGTCATACAAGGTCATTTAAAGAGGTTTATGCATGGAACCTAGTTAGAATGGATATATATGAAGGACAAAGGAGTTTGAACTTGTTTTGACTGAAGGAAATGGTGTTTATAAGGAAAAATCCGAATTTCGTCGTATCTCGCAAAAGTAAGGCTATTCCTGTTTTTCTTTCTCATACAAGGTCATTTAAAGGGTTTATGCATGGAACCTAGTTAGAATGGATATACATGAAGGACAAAGGAGTTTGAACTTGTTTTGACTGAAGGAATTCATTTTATAGCAAAAATACCAATTTGGCCTTAACTCGCAAAAGCAAGACTATTCCTGTTTTTCTTTGTCATACATGGTCATTTAAAGAGGTTTATGCATGGAACCTAGTTAGAATGGATATATATGAAGGACAAAGGAGTTTGAACTTGTTTTTACTGAAGGAATTCATTTTATAGCAAAAATACCAATTTGGCCTTAACTCGCAAAAGTAAGACTATTCCTGTTTTTCTTTGTCAAACAAGGTCATTTAAAGAGGTTTACGCATGGAACCTAGTTAGAATGGATATATATGAAGGACAAAGGAGTTTGAACTTGTTTTGACTGAAGGAATTGGTGTTTATAAGGAAAAATCCGAATATCGTCGTATCTCGCAAAAGTAAGGCTATTCCTGTTTTTCTTTCTCATACAAGGTCATTTAAAAGGGTTTATGCATGGAACCTAGTTAGAATTTATATATATGAAGGACAAACGAGTTTGAACCTGTTTTGACTGAAGGAATTGGTGTTTATAAGGAAAAATCCGAATTTCGTCGTATCTCGCAAAAGTAAGGCTATTCCTGTTTTTCTTTCTCATACAAGGTAATTTAAAAGGGTTTATGCATGGAACCTAGTTAGAATGGATATAAATGAAGGACAAAGGAGTTTGAACTTGTTTTGACTGAAGGAGTTCTTTTTATAGCAAAAATACCAATTTGGACTTAACTCGCAAAAGTAAGGCTATCCTGTTTTTCTTTGTCATACAAGGTCATATAAAGAGATTTATGCATGGAACCTAGTTAGAATGGATATATATGAAGGACAAAAGAGTTTGAACTTGTTTTGACTGAAGGAATTCATTTTATAGCAAAAATACCAATTTGGCCTTAACTCGCAAAAGTAATGCTATTCCTGTTTTTCTTTGTCATACAAGGTCATTTAAAGAGGTTTACGCATGGAACCTAGTTAGAATGGATATATATGACGGACAAAGGAGTTTGAACTTGTTTTGACTGAAGGAATTGGTGTTTATAAGGAAAAATCCGAATTTCGTCGTATCTCGCAAAAGTAAGGCTATTCCTGTTTTTCTTTCTCATACAAGGTCATTTAAAAGGGGGTATGCATGGAACCTAGTTAGAATTGATATATATGAAGGACAAAGGAGTTTGAACTTGTTTTGACTGAAGGAATTCATTTTATAGCAAAAATACCAATTTGGACTTAACTCGCAAAAGTAAGACTATTCCTGTTTTTCTTTGTCATACAAGGTCATTTAAAGAGGTTTATGCATGGAACCTAGTTAGAATGGATATACATGAAGGAAAAAGGAGATTAAACTTGTTTTGACTGAAGGAATTCATTTTTATAGCAAAAATACCAATTTGGACTTAACTCGCAAAAGTAAGGCTATTCCTGTTTTTCTTTGTCATACAAGGTCATTTAAAGAGGTTTATGCATGGAACCTAGTTAGAATGGATATATATGAAGGACAAAGGAGTTTGAACTTGTTTTGACTGAAGGAATTCATTTTATAGCAAAAATACCAATTTGGACTTAACTCGCAAAAGTAAGACTATTCCTGTTTTTCTTTGTCACACAAGGTCATTTAAAGAGGTTCATGCATGGAACCTAGTTAGAATGGATATATATGAAGGACAAAGGAGTTTGAACTTGTTTTGACTGAAGGAATTCATTTTATAGAAAAAAAAAACAATTTGGCCTTAACTCGCAAAAGTAAGGCTATTCCTGTTTTTCTTTGTCATACAAGGTCATTTAAAGAGGTTTATGCATGGAACCTTTTTAGAATGGATATATATGAAGGACAAAAGAGTTTGAACTTGTTTTGACTGAAGGAATTGGTGTTTATAAGGAAAAATCTTAATTTCGTCGTATCTCGCAAAAGTAAGGCTATTCCTGTTTTTCTTTGTCATACAAGGTCATTTAAAGAGGTTTATGCATGGAACCTAGTTAGAATGGATATATATGAAGGACAAAAGAGTTTGAACTTGTTTTGACTGAAGGAATTCATTTTATAGCAAAAATACCAATTTGGCCTTAACTCGCAAAAGTAATGCTATTCCTGTTTTTCTTTGTCATACAAGGTAATTTAAAGAGGTTTACGCATGGAACCTAGTTAGAATGGATATATATGAAGGACAAAGGAGTTTGAACTTGTTTTGACTGAAGGAATTGGTGTTTATAAGGAAAAATCCGAATTTCGTCGTATCTCGCAAAAGTAAGGCTATTCCTGTTTTTCTTTCTCATACAAGGTCATTTAAAAGGGTTTATGCATGGAACCTAGTTAGAATTGATATATATGAAGGACAAACGAGTTTGAACTTGTTTTGACTGAAGGAATTGGTGTTTATAAGGAAAAATCCGAATTTCGTCGTATCTCGCAAAAGTAAGGCTATTCCTGTTTTTCTTTGTCACACAAGGTCATTTAAAGAGGTTTATTCATGGAACCTAGTTAGAATGGATATACATGAAGGACAAAGGAGTTTAAACTTGTTTTGACTGAAGGAATTCATTTTATAGCAAAAATACCAATTTGGACTTAACTCGCAAAAGTAAGGCTATTCCTGTTTTTCTTTGTCATACAAGGTCATATAAAGAGGTTTATGCATGGAACCTAGTTAGAATTGATATATATGAAGGAAAAAGGCGTTTTAACTTGTTTTGACTGAAGGAATTCATTTTATAGCAAAAATACCAATTTGGCCTTGTCTCGCAAAAGTAAGGCTATTCCTGTTTTTCTTTCTCATACAAGGTCATTTAAAGAGCTTTATGCATGGAACCTAGTTAGAATGGATATATATGAAGGACAAAGGAGTTTGAACTTGTTTTGACTGAAGGAATTGGTGTTTATAAGGAAAAATCCGAATTTCGTCGTATCTCGCAAAAGTAAGGCTATTCCTGTTTTTTTTCTCATACAAGGTCATTTAAAAGGGTTTATGCATGGAACCTAGTTAGAATGGATATATATGAAGGACAAAGGAGTTTGAACTTGTTTTGACTGAAGGAATTCATTTTATAGCAAAAATACCAATTTGGCCTTAACTCGCAAGAGCAAGACTATTCCTGTTTTTCTTTGTCATACAAGGTAATTTAAAGAGCTTTATGGACGGAACCTTTTTAGAATGGATATATATGAAGGACAAAGGAGTTTAAACTTGTTTTCACTGAAGGAATTTATTTTATAGCAAAAATACCAATTTGGACTTAACTCGCAAAAGTAAGGCTATTCCTGTTTTTCTTTGTCATACAAGGTCATTTAAAGAGGTTTATGGATAGAACCTAGTTAGAATTGATATATATGAAGGACAAAGGAGTTTGAACTTGTTTTGACTGAAGGAATTCATTTTATAGCAAAAATACCAATTTGGCCTTAACTCGCAAAAGTAAGGCTATTCCTGTTTTTCTTTGTCAAACAAGGTCATTTAAAGAGGTTTATGCATGGAACAAAGTTAGAATGGATATATATGAAGGACAAAGGAGTTTGAACTTGTTTTGACTGAAGGAATTGGTGTTTAAAAGGAAAAATCCGAATTTCGTCGTATCTCGCAAAAGTAAGGCTATTCCTGTTTTTCTTTCTCATACAAGGTAATTTAAAAGGGTTTATGCATGGAACCTAGTTAGAATGGATATATATGAAGGACAAAGGAGTTTGAACTTGTTTTGACTGAAGGAATTCATTTTATAGCAAAAATACCAATTTGGCCTTAACTTGCAAAAGTAATGCTATTCCTGTTTTTCTTTGTCATACAAGGTAATTTAAAGAGGTTTACGCATGGAACCTAGTTAGAATGGATATATATGAAGGACAAAGGAGTTTGAATTTGTTTTGACTGAAGGAATTGGTGTTTATAAGGAAAAATCCGAATTTCGTCGTATCTCGCAAAAGTAAGACTATTCCTGTTTTTCTTTCTCATACAAGGTCATTTAAAAGGGTTTATGCATGGAACTAGTTGGAATTGATATATATGAAGGACAAAGGAGTTTGAACTTGTTTTGACTGAAGGAATTCATTTTATAGCAAAAATACCAATTTGGACTTAACTCGCAAAAGTAAGACTATTCCTGTTTTTCTTTGTCATACAAGGTCATTTAAAGAGGTTTATGCATGGAACCTAGTTAGAATGGATATACATGAAGGACAAAGGAGTTTAAACTTGTTTTGACTGAAGGAATTCATTTTATAGCAAAAATACCAATTTGGACTTAACTCGCAAAAGTAAGGCTATTCCTGTTTTTCTTTGTCATACAAGGTCATTTAAAGAGGTTTATGCATGGAACCTAGTTAGAATGGATATATATGAAGGACAAAGGAGTTTGAACTTGTTTTGACTGAAGGAATCGGTGTTTATAAGGAAAAATCCGAATTTCGTCGTATCTAGCAAAAGTAAGGCTATTCCTGTTTTTCTTTCTCATACAAGGTCATTTAAAGAGCTTTATGCATGGAACCTAGTTAGAATGGATATATATGAAGGACAAAGGAGTTTGAACTTGTTTTGACTGAAGGAATTGGTGTTCATAAGGAAAAATCAGAATTTCGTCGTATCTCGCAAAAGTAAGGCTATTCCTGTTTTTTTTCTCATACAAGGTCATTTAAAAGGGTTTATGCATGGAACTTAGTTAGAATGGATATATATGAAGGACAAAGGAGTTTGAACTTGTTTTGACTGAAGGAATTCATTTTATAGCAAAAATACCAATTTGGCCTTAACTCGCAAGAGCAAGACTATTCCTGTTTTTCTTTGTCATACAAGGTAATTTAAAGAGCTTTATGGACGGAACCTTTTTAGAATGGATATATATGAAGGACAAAGGAGTTTAAACTTGTTTTCACTGAATGAATTTATTTTATAGCAAAAATACCAATTTGGACTTAACTCGCAAAAGTAAGGCTATTCCTGTTTTTCTTTGTCATACAAGGTCATTTAAAGAGGTTTATGGATGGAACCTAGTTAGAATTGATATATATGAAGGACAAAGGAGTTTGAACTTGTTTTGACTGAAGGAATTCATTTTATAGCAAAAATACCAATTTGGCCTTAACTCGCAAAAGTAAGGCTATTCCTGTTTTTCTTTGTCAAACAAGGTCATTTAAAGAGGTTTATGCATGGAACAAAGTTAGAATGGATATATATGAAGGACAAAGGAGTTTGAACTTGTTTTGACTGAAGGAATTGGTGTTTATAAGGAAAAATCCGAATTTCGTCGTATCTCGCAAAAGTAAGGCTATTCCTGTTTTTCTTTCTCATACAAGGTAATTTAAAAGGGTATATGCATGGAACCTAGTTAGAATGGATATATATGAAGGACAAAGGAGTTTGAACTTGTTTTGACTGAAGGAATTCATTTTATAGCAAAAATACCAATTTGGCCTTAACTTGCAAAAGTAATGCTATTCCTGTTTTTCTTTGTCATACAAGGTAATTTAAAGAGGTTTACGCATGGAACCTAGTTAGAATGGATATATATGAAGGACAAAGGAGTTTGAATTTGTTTTGACTGAAGGAATTGGTGTTTATAAGGAAAAATCCGAATTTCGTCGTATCTCGCAAAAGTAAGACTATTCCTGTTTTTCTTTCTCATACAAGGTCATTTAAAAGGGTTTATGCATGGAACTAGTTGGAATTGATATATATGAAGGACAAAGGAGTTTGAACTTGTTTTGACTGAAGGAATTCATTTTATAGCAAAAATACCAATTTGGACTTAACTCGCAAAAGTAAGACTATTCCTGTTTTTCTTTGTCATACAAGGTCATTTAAAGAGGTTTATGCATGGAACCTAGTTAGAATGGATATACATGAAGGACAAAGGAGTTTAAACTTGTTTTGACTGAAGGAATTCATTTTATAGCAAAAATACCAATTTGGACTTAACTCGCAAAAGTAAGGCTATTCTTGTTTTTCTTTGTCATACAAGGTCATTTAAAGAGGTTTATGCATGGAACCTAGTTAGAATGGATATATATGAAGGACAAAGGAGTTTGAACTTGTTTTGACTGAAGGAATCGGTGTTTATAAGGAAAAATCCGAATTTCGTCGTATCTAGCAAAAGTAAGGCTATTCCTGTTTTTCTTTCTCATACAAGGTCATTTAAAAGGGTTTATGAATGGAACCTAGTTAGAATGGATATATATGAAGGAAAAAGGAGTTTGAACTTGTTTTGACTGAAGGAATCGGTGTTTATAAGGAAAAATCCGAATTTCGTCGTATCTAGCAAAAGTAAGGCTATTCCTGTTTTTCTTTCTCATACAAGGTCATTTAAAAGGGTTTATGAATGGAACCTAGTTAGAATGGATATATATGAAGGAAAAAGGAGTTTGAACTTTTTTTGACTGAAGGATTTCATTTTATTGCAAAAATACCAATTTGGCCTTAACTCGCAAAAGTAAGGCTATTCCTGTTTTTCTTTGTCATACAAGGTCATTTAAAGAGGTTTATGCATGGAACCTAGTTAGAATGGATATATATGAAGGACAAAGGAGTTTGAACTTTTTTTAACTGAATGAATTGGTGTTTATAAGCAAAAATCCGAATTTCGTCGTATCTCGCAAAAGTAAGGCTATTCCTGTTTTTCTTTGTCATACAAGGTCATTTAAAGAGGTTTATGCATGGAACCTAGTTAGAATGGATATATGTGAAGGACAAAAGAGTTTGAACTTGTTTTGACTGAAGGAATTCATTTTATAGCAAAAATACCAATTTGGCCTTAACTCGCAAAAGTAATGCTATTCCTGTTTTTCTTTGTCATACAAGGTAATTTAAAGAGGTTTACGCATGGAACCTAGTTAGAATGGATATATATGAAGGACAAAGGAGTTTGAACTTGTTTTGACTGAAGGAATTGGTGTTTATAAGGAAAAATCCGAATTTCGTCGTATCTCGCAAAAGTAAGGCTATTCCTGTTTTTCTTTCTCATACAAGGTCATTTAAAAGGGTTTATGCATTGAACCTAGTTAGAATTGATATATATGAAGGACAAACGAGTTTGAACTTGTTTTGACTGAAGGAATTGGTGTTTATAAGGAAAAATCCGAATTTCGTCGTATCTCGCAAAAGTAAGGCTATTCCTGTTTTTCTTTCTCATACAAGGTCATTTAAAAGGATTTATGCATGGAACCTAGTTAGAATTGATATATATGAAGGACAAAGGAGTTTGAACTTGTTTTGACTGAAGGAATTCATTTTATAGCAAAAATACCAATTTGGACTTAACTCGCAAAAGTAAGACTATTCCTGTTTTTCTTTGTCACACAAGGTCATTTAAAGAGGTTTATTCATGGAACCTAGTTAGAATGGATATACATGAAGGACAAAGGAGTTTAAACTTGTTTTGACTGAAGGAATTCATTTTATAGCAAAAATACCAATTTGGACTTAACTCTCAAAAGTAAGGCTATTCCTGTTTTTCTTTGTCATACAAGGTCATATAAAGAGGTTTATGCATGGAACCTAGTTAGAATTGATATATATGAAGGAAAAAGGCGTTTTAACTTGTTTTGACTGAAGGAATTCATTTTATAGCAAAAATACCAATTTGGCCTTAACTTGCAAAAGTAATGCTATTCCTGTTTTTCTTTGTCATACAAGGTAATTTAAAGAGGTTTACGCATGGAACCTAGTTAGAATGGATATATATGAAGGACAAAGGAGTTTGAATTTGTTTTGACTGAAGGAATTGGTGTTTATAAGGAAAAATCCGAATTTCGTCGTATCTCGCAAAAGTAAGACTATTCCTGTTTTTCTTTCTCATACAAGGTCATTTAAAAGGGTTTATGCATGGAACTAGTTGGAATTGATATATATGAAGGACAAAGGAGTTTGAACTTGTTTTGACTGAAGGAATTCATTTTATAGCAAAAATACCAATTTGGACTTAACTCGCAAAAGTAAGACTATTCCTGTTTTTCTTTGTCATACAAGGTCATTTAAAGAGGTTTATGCATGGAACCTAGTTAGAATGGATATACATGAAGGACAAAGGAGTTTAAACTTGTTTTGACTGAAGGAATTCATTTTATAGCAAAAATACCAATTTGGACTTAACTCGCAAAAGTAAGGCTATTCTTGTTTTTCTTTGTCATACAAGGTCATTTAAAGAGGTTTATGCATGGAACCTAGTTAGAATGGATATATATGAAGGACAAAGGAGTTTGAACTTGTTTTGACTGAAGGAATCGGTGTTTATAAGGAAAAATCCGAATTTCGTCGTATCTAGCAAAAGTAAGGCTATTCCTGTTTTTCTTTCTCATACAAGGTCATTTAAAAGGGTTTATGAATGGAACCTAGTTAGAATGGATATATATGAAGGAAAAAGGAGTTTGAACTTGTTTTGACTGAAGGAATCGGTGTTTATAAGGAAAAATCCGAATTTCGTCGTATCTAGCAAAAGTAAGGCTATTCCTGTTTTTCTTTCTCATACAAGGTCATTTAAAAGGGTTTATGCATGGAACCTAGTTAGAATGGATATATATGAAGGACAAAGGAGTTTGAACTTGTTTTGACTGAAGGAATTCATTTTATAGCAAAAATACCAATTTGGCCTTAACTCGCAAGAGCAAGACTATTCCTGTTTTTCTTTGTCATACAAGGTAATTTAAAGAGCTTTATGGACGGAACCTTTTTAGAATGGATATATATGAAGGACAAAGGAGTTTAAACTTGTTTTCACTGAAGGAATTTATTTTATAGCAAAAATACCAATTTGGACTTAACTCGCAAAAGTAAGGCTATTCCTGTTTTTCTTTGTCATACAAGGTCATTTAAAGAGGTTTATGGATGGAACCTAGTTAGAATTGATATATATGAAGGACAAAGGAGTTTGAACTTGTTTTGACTGAAGGAATTCATTTTATAGCAAAAATACCAATTTGGCCTTAACTCGCAAAAGTAAGGCTATTCCTGTTTTTCTTTGTCATACAAGGTCATTTAAAGAGGTTTATGCATGGAACCTAGTTAGAATGGATATATATGAAGGACAAAGGAGTTTGAACTTTTTTTAACTGAATGAATTGGTGTTTATAAGCAAAAATCCGAATTTCGTCGTATCTCGCAAAAGTAAGGCTATTCCTGTTTTTCTTTGTCATACAAGGTCATTTAAAGAGGTTTATGCATGGAACCTAGTTAGAATGGATATACATGAAGGACAAAGGAGTTTAAACTTGTTTTGACTGAAGGAATTCATTTTATAGCAAAAATACCAATTTGGACTTAACTCGCAAAAGTAAGGCTATTCTTGTTTTTCTTTGTCATACAAGGTCATTTAAAGAGGTTTATGCATGGAACCTAGTTAGAATGGATATATATGAAGGACAAAGGAGTTTGAACTTGTTTTGACTGAAGGAATCGGTGTTTATAAGGAAAAATCCGAATTTCGTCGTATCTAGCAAAAGTAAGGCTATTCCTGTTTTTCTTTCTCATACAAGGTCATTTAAAAGGGTTTATGAATGGAACCTAGTTAGAATGGATATATATGAAGGAAAAAGGAGTTTGAACTTGTTTTGACTGAAGGAATCGGTGTTTATAAGGAAAAATCCGAATTTCGTCGTATCTAGCAAAAGTAAGGCTATTCCTGTTTTTCTTTCTCATACAAGGTCATTTAAAAGGGTTTATGAATGGAACCTAGTTAGAATGGATATATATGAAGGAAAAAGGAGTTTGAACTTTTTTTGACTGAAGGATTTCATTTTATTGCAAAAATACCAATTTGGCCTTAACTCGCAAAAGTAAGGCTATTCCTGTTTTTCTTTGTCATACAAGGTCATTTAAAGAGGTTTATGCATGGAACCTAGTTAGAATGGATATATATGAAGGACAAAGGAGTTTGAACTTTTTTTAACTGAATGAATTGGTGTTTATAAGCAAAAATCCGAATTTCGTCGTATCTCGCAAAAGTAAGGCTATTCCTGTTTTTCTTTGTCATACAAGGTCATTTAAAGAGGTTTATGCATGGAACCTAGTTAGAATGGATATATGTGAAGGACAAAAGAGTTTGAACTTGTTTTGACTGAAGGAATTCATTTTATAGCAAAAATACCAATTTGGCCTTAACTCGCAAAAGTAATGCTATTCCTGTTTTTCTTTGTCATACAAGGTAATTTAAAGAGGTTTACGCATGGAACCTAGTTAGAATGGATATATATGAAGGACAAAGGAGTTTGAACTTGTTTTGACTGAAGGAATTGGTGTTTATAAGGAAAAATCCGAATTTCGTCGTATCTCGCAAAAGTAAGGCTATTCCTGTTTTTCTTTCTCATACAAGGTCATTTAAAAGGGTTTATGCATTGAACCTAGTTAGAATTGATATATATGAAGGACAAACGAGTTTGAACTTGTTTTGACTGAAGGAATTGGTGTTTATAAGGAAAAATCCGAATTTCGTCGTATCTCGCAAAAGTAAGGCTATTCCTGTTTTTCTTTCTCATACAAGGTCATTTAAAAGGATTTATGCATGGAACCTAGTTAGAATTGATATATATGAAGGACAAAGGAGTTTGAACTTGTTTTGACTGAAGGAATTCATTTTATAGCAAAAATACCAATTTGGACTTAACTCGCAAAAGTAAGACTATTCCTGTTTTTCTTTGTCACACAAGGTCATTTAAAGAGGTTTATTCATGGAACCTAGTTAGAATGGATATACATGAAGGACAAAGGAGTTTAAACTTGTTTTGACTGAAGGAATTCATTTTATAGCAAAAATACCAATTTGGACTTAACTCTCAAAAGTAAGGCTATTCCTGTTTTTCTTTGTCATACAAGGTCATATAAAGAGGTTTATGCATGGAACCTAGTTAGAATTGATATATATGAAGGAAAAAGGCGTTTTAACTTGTTTTGACTGAAGGAATTCATTTTATAGCAAAAATACCAATTTGGCCTTAACTTGCAAAAGTAATGCTATTCCTGTTTTTCTTTGTCATACAAGGTAATTTAAAGAGGTTTACGCATGGAACCTAGTTAGAATGGATATATATGAAGGACAAAGGAGTTTGAATTTGTTTTGACTGAAGGAATTGGTGTTTATAAGGAAAAATCCGAATTTCGTCGTATCTCGCAAAAGTAAGACTATTCCTGTTTTTCTTTCTCATACAAGGTCATTTAAAAGGGTTTATGCATGGAACTAGTTGGAATTGATATATATGAAGGACAAAGGAGTTTGAACTTGTTTTGACTGAAGGAATTCATTTTATAGCAAAAATACCAATTTGGACTTAACTCGCAAAAGTAAGACTATTCCTGTTTTTCTTTGTCATACAAGGTCATTTAAAGAGGTTTATGCATGGAACCTAGTTAGAATGGATATACATGAAGGACAAAGGAGTTTAAACTTGTTTTGACTGAAGGAATTCATTTTATAGCAAAAATACCAATTTGGACTTAACTCGCAAAAGTAAGGCTATTCTTGTTTTTCTTTGTCATACAAGGTCATTTAAAGAGGTTTATGCATGGAACCTAGTTAGAATGGATATATATGAAGGACAAAGGAGTTTGAACTTGTTTTGACTGAAGGAATCGGTGTTTATAAGGAAAAATCCGAATTTCGTCGTATCTAGCAAAAGTAAGGCTATTCCTGTTTTTCTTTCTCATACAAGGTCATTTAAAAGGGTTTATGAATGGAACCTAGTTAGAATGGATATATATGAAGGAAAAAGGAGTTTGAACTTGTTTTGACTGAAGGAATCGGTGTTTATAAGGAAAAATCCGAATTTCGTCGTATCTAGCAAAAGTAAGGCTATTCCTGTTTTTCTTTCTCATACAAGGTCATTTAAAAGGGTTTATGCATGGAACCTAGTTAGAATGGATATATATGAAGGACAAAGGAGTTTGAACTTGTTTTGACTGAAGGAATTCATTTTATAGCAAAAATACCAATTTGGCCTTAACTCGCAAGAGCAAGACTATTCCTGTTTTTCTTTGTCATACAAGGTAATTTAAAGAGCTTTATGGACGGAACCTTTTTAGAATGGATATATATGAAGGACAAAGGAGTTTAAACTTGTTTTCACTGAAGGAATTTATTTTATAGCAAAAATACCAATTTGGACTTAACTCGCAAAAGTAAGGCTATTCCTGTTTTTCTTTGTCATACAAGGTCATTTAAAGAGGTTTATGGATGGAACCTAGTTAGAATTGATATATATGAAGGACAAAGGAGTTTGAACTTGTTTTGACTGAAGGAATTCATTTTATAGCAAAAATACCAATTTGGCCTTAACTCGCAAAAGTAAGGCTATTCCTGTTTTTCTTTGTCATACAAGGTCATTTAAAGAGGTTTATGCATGGAACCTAGTTAGAATGGATATATATGAAGGACAAAGGAGTTTGAACTTTTTTTAACTGAATGAATTGGTGTTTATAAGCAAAAATCCGAATTTCGTCGTATCTCGCAAAAGTAAGGCTATTCCTGTTTTTCTTTGTCATACAAGGTCATTTAAAGAGGTTTATGCATGGAACCTAGTTAGAATGGATATACATGAAGGACAAAGGAGTTTAAACTTGTTTTGACTGAAGGAATTCATTTTATAGCAAAAATACCAATTTGGACTTAACTCGCAAAAGTAAGGCTATTCTTGTTTTTCTTTGTCATACAAGGTCATTTAAAGAGGTTTATGCATGGAACCTAGTTAGAATGGATATATATGAAGGACAAAGGAGTTTGAACTTGTTTTGACTGAAGGAATCGGTGTTTATAAGGAAAAATCCGAATTTCGTCGTATCTAGCAAAAGTAAGGCTATTCCTGTTTTTCTTTCTCATACAAGGTCATTTAAAAGGGTTTATGAATGGAACCTAGTTAGAATGGATATATATGAAGGAAAAAGGAGTTTGAACTTGTTTTGACTGAAGGAATCGGTGTTTATAAGGAAAAATCCGAATTTCGTCGTATCTAGCAAAAGTAAGGCTATTCCTGTTTTTCTTTCTCATACAAGGTCATTTAAAAGGGTTTATGAATGGAACCTAGTTAGAATGGATATATATGAAGGAAAAAGGAGTTTGAACTTTTTTTGACTGAAGGATTTCATTTTATTGCAAAAATACCAATTTGGCCTTAACTCGCAAAAGTAAGGCTATTCCTGTTTTTCTTTGTCATACAAGGTCATTTAAAGAGGTTTATGCATGGAACCTAGTTAGAATGGATATATATGAAGGACAAAGGAGTTTGAACTTTTTTTAACTGAATGAATTGGTGTTTATAAGCAAAAATCCGAATTTCGTCGTATCTCGCAAAAGTAAGGCTATTCCTGTTTTTCTTTGTCATACAAGGTCATTTAAAGAGGTTTATGCATGGAACCTAGTTAGAATGGATATATATGAAGGACAAAAGAGTTTGAACTTGTTTTGACTGAAGGAATTCATTTTATAGCAAAAATACCAATTTGGCCTTAACTCGCAAAAGTAATGCTATTCCTGTTTTTCTTTGTCATACAAGGTAATTTAAAGAGGTTTACGCATGGAACCTAGTTAGAATGGATATATATGAAGGACAAAGGAGTTTGAACTTGTTTTGACTGAAGGAATTGGTGTTTATAAGGAAAAATCCGAATTTCGTCGTATCTCGCAAAAGTAAGGCTATTCCTGTTTTTCTTTCTCATACAAGGTCATTTAAAAGGGTTTATGCATTGAACCTAGTTAGAATTGATATATATGAAGGACAAACGAGTTTGAACTTGTTTTGACTGAAGGAATTGGTGTTTATAAGGAAAAATCCGAATTTCGTCGTATCTCGCAAAAGTAAGGCTATTCCTGTTTTTCTTTCTCATACAAGGTCATTTAAAAGGATTTATGCATGGAACCTAGTTAGAATTGATATATATGAAGGACAAAGGAGTTTGAACTTGTTTTGACTGAAGGAATTCATTTTATAGCAAAAATACCAATTTGGACTTAACTCGCAAAAGTAAGACTATTCCTGTTTTTCTTTGTCACACAAGGTCATTTAAAGAGGTTTATTCATGGAACCTAGTTAGAATGGATATACATGAAGGACAAAGGAGTTTAAACTTGTTTTGACTGAAGGAATTCATTTTATAGCAAAAATACCAATTTGGACTTAACTCTCAAAAGTAAGGCTATTCCTGTTTTTCTTTGTCATACAAGGTCATATAAAGAGGTTTATGCATGGAACCTAGTTAGAATTGATATATATGAAGGAAAAAGGCGTTTTAACTTGTTTTGACTGAAGGAATTCATTTTATAGCAAAAATACCAATTTGGCCTTGTCTCGCAAAAGTAAGGCTATTCCTGTTTTTCTTTCTCATACAAGGTCATTTAAAGAGCTTTATGCATGGAACCTAGTTAGAATGGATATATATGAAGGACAAAGGAGTTTGAACTTGTTTTGACTGAAGGAATTGGTGTTTATAAGGAAAAATCCGAATTTCGTCGTATCTCGCAAAAGTAAGGCTATTCCTGTTTTTTTTCTCATACAAGGTCATTTAAAAGGGTTTATGCATGGAACCTAGTTAGAATGGATATATATGAAGGACAAAGGAGTTTGAACTTGTTTTGACTGAAGGAATTCATTTTATAGCAAAAATACCAATTTGGCCTTAACTCGCAAGAGCAAGACTATTCCTGTTTTTCTTTGTCATACAAGGTAATTTAAAGAGCTTTATGGACGGAACCTTTTTAGAATGGATATATATGAAGGACAAAGGAGTTTAAACTTGTTTTCACTGAAGGAATTTATTTTATAGCAAAAATACCAATTTGGACTTAACTCGCAAAAGTAAGGCTATTCCTGTTTTTCTTTGTCATACAAGGTCATTTAAAGAGGTTTATGGATGGAACCTAGTTAGAATTGATATATATGAAGGACAAAGGAGTTTGAACTTGTTTTGACTGAAGGAATTCATTTTATAGCAAAAATACCAATTTGGCCTTAACTCGCAAAAGTAAGGCTATTCCTGTTTTTCTTTGTCAAACAAGGTCATTTAAAGAGGTTTATGCATGGAACAAAGTTAGAATGGATATATATGAAGGACAAAGGAGTTTGAACTTGTTTTGACTGAAGGAATTGGTGTTTATAAGGAAAAATCCGAATTTCGTCGTATCTCGCAAAAGTAAGGCTATTCCTGTTTTTCTTTCTCATACAAGGTAATTTAAAAGGGTTTATGCATGGAACCTAGTTAGAATGGATATATATGAAGGACAAAGGAGTTTGAACTTGTTTTGACTGAAGGAATTCATTTTATAGCAAAAATACCAATTTGGCCTTAACTTGCAAAAGTAATGCTATTCCTGTTTTTCTTTGTCATACAAGGTAATTTAAAGAGGTTTACGCATGGAACCTAGTTAGAATGGATATATATGAAGGACAAAGGAGTTTGAATTTGTTTTGACTGAAGGAATTGGTGTTTATAAGGAAAAATCCGAATTTCGTCGTATCTCGCAAAAGTAAGACTATTCCTGTTTTTCTTTCTCATACAAGGTCATTTAAAAGGGTTTAAGCATGGAACTAGTTGGAATTGATATATATGAAGGACAAAGGAGTTTGAACTTGTTTTGACTGAAGGAATTCATTTTATAGCAAAAATACCAATTTGGACTTAACTCGCAAAAGTAAGACTATTCCTGTTTTTCTTTGTCATACAAGGTCATTTAAAGAGGTTTATGCATGGAACCTAGTTAGAATGGATATACATGAAGGACAAAGGAGTTTAAACTTGTTTTGACTGAAGGAATTCATTTTATAGCAAAAATACCAATTTGGACTTAACTCGCAAAAGTAAGGCTATTCCTGTTTTTCTTTGTCATACAAGGTCATTTAAAGAGGTTTATGCATGGAACCTAGTTAGAATGGATATATATGAAGGACAAAGGAGTTTGAACTTGTTTTGACTGAAGGAATCGGTGTTTATAAGGAAAAATCCGAATTTCGTCGTATCTATCAAAAGTAAGGCTATTCCTGTTTTTCTTTCTCATACAAGGTCATTTAAAAGGGTTTATGCATGGAACCTAGTTAGAATTGATATATATATGAAGGACAAAGGAGTTTGAACTTGTTTTGACTGAAGGAATTGGTGTTTATAAGCAAAAATCCGAATTTTATCGTATCTCGCAAAAGTAAGGCTATTCCTGTTTTTCTTTGTCATACAAGGTCATTTAAAGAGCTTTATGCATGGAACCTAGTTAAAATGGATATACATGAAGGACAAAGGAGTTTGAACTTGTTTTGACTGAAGGAATTCATTTTATAGCAAAAATACCAATTTGGCCTTAACTCGCAAAAGTAAGACTATTCCTGTTTTTCTTTGTCACACAAGGTACTTTAAGAGGTTTACGCATGGAACCTAGTTAGAATGGATATATATGAAGGACAAAGGAGTTTGAACTTGTTTTGACCGAAGGAAATAGTGTTTATAAGGAAAAATCCGAATTTCGTCGTATCTCGCAAAAGTAAGGCTATTCCTGTTTTTCTTTCTCATACAAGGTCATTTAAAAGGGTTTATGCAAGGAACCTTGTTAGAATTATATATATGAAGGACAAAGGAGTTTGAACTTGTTTTGACTGAAGGATTTCATTTTATAGCAAAAATACCAATTTGGACTTAACTCGAAAAAGTAAGGCTATTCCTGTTTTTCTTTTTCATACAAGGTCATTTAAAGAGGTTTATGCATGGAACCTAGTTAGAATGGATATATATGAAGGACAAAGGAGTTTGAATGTGTTTTGACTGAAGGAATTGGTGTGTATAAGGAAAAATCCGAATTTCGTCGTATCTCGCAAAAGTAAGGCTATTCCTGTTTTTCTTTCTCATACAAGGTCATTTAAAAGGATTTATGCATGGAACCTAGTTAGAATTGATATATATGAAGGACAAAGGAGTTTGAACTTGTTTTGACTGAAGGAATTCATTTTATAGCAAAAATACCAATTTGGACTTAACTCGCAAAAGTAAGACTATTCCTGTTTTTCTTTGTCACACAAGGTCATTTAAAGAGGTTTATTCATGGAACCTAGTTAGAATGGATATACATGAAGGACAAAGGAGTTTAAACTTGTTTTGACTGAAGGAATTCATTTTATAGCAAAAATACCAATTTGGACTTAACTCGCAAAAGTAAGTCTATTCCTGTTTTTCTTTGTCATACAAGGTCATATAAAGAGGTTTATGCATGGAACCTAGTTAGAATTGATATATATGAAGGAAAAAGGCGTTTTAACTTGTTTTGACTGAAGGAATTCATTTTATAGCAAAAATAAAAATTTGGCCTTATCTCGCAAAAGTAAGGCTATTCCTGTTTTTCTTTCTCATACAAGGTCATTTAAAGAGCTTTATGCATGGAACCTAGTTAGAATGGATATATATGAAGGACAAAGGAGTTTGAACTTGTTTTGACTGAAGGAATTGGTGTTTATAAGGAAAAATCCGAATTTCGTCGTATCTCGCAAAAGTAAGGCTATTCCTGTTTTTTTTCTCATACAAGGTCATTTAAAAGGGTTTATGCATGGAACCTAGTTAGAATGGATATATATGAAGGACAAAGGAGTTTGAACTTGTTTTGACTGAAGGAATTCATTTTATAGCAAAAATACCAATTTGGCCTTAACTCGCAAGAGCAAGACTATTCCTGTTTTTCTTTGTCATACAAGGTAATTTAAAGAGCTTTATGGACGGAACCTTTTTAGAATGGATATATATGAAGGACAAAGGAGTTTAAACTTGTTTTCACTGAAGGAATTTATTTTATAGCAAAAATACCAATTTGGACTTAACTCGCAAAAGTAAGGCTATTCCTGTTTTTCTTTGTCATACAAGGTCATTTAAAGAGGTTTATGGATGGAACCTAGTTAGAATTGATATATATGAAGGACAAAGGAGTTTGAACTTGTTTTGACTGAAGGAATTCATTTTATAGCAAAAATACCAATTTGGCCTTAACTCGCAAAAGTAAGGCTATTCCTGTTTTTCTTTGTCAAACAAGGTCATTTAAAGAGGTTTATGCATGGAACAAAGTTAGAATGGATATATATGAAGGACAAAGGAGTTTGAACTTGTTTTGACTGAAGGAATTGGTGTTTATAAGGAAAAATCCGAATTTCGTCGTATCTCGCAAAAGTAAGGCTATTCCTGTTTTTCTTTCTCATACAAGGTAATTTAAAAGGGTTTATGCATGGAACCTAGTTAGAATGGATATATATGAAGGACAAAGGAGTTTGAACTTGTTTTGACTGAAGGAATTCATTTTATAGCAAAAATACCAATTTGGCCTTAACTTGCAAAAGTAATGCTATTCCTGTTTTTCTTTGTCATACAAGGTAATTTAAAGAGGTTTACGCATGGAACCTAGTTAGAATGGATATATATGAAGGACAAAGGAGTTTGAATTTGTTTTGACTGAAGGAATTGGTGTTTATAAGGAAAAATCCGAATTTCGTCGTATCTCGCAAAAGTAAGACTATTCCTGTTTTTCTTTCTCATACAAGGTCATTTAAAAGGGTTTATGCATGGAACTAGTTGGAATTGATATATATGAAGGACAAAGGAGTTTGAACTTGTTTTGACCGAAGGAAATAGTGTTTATAAGGAAAAATCCGAATTTCGTCGTATCTCGCAAAAGTAAGGCTATTCCTGTTTTTCTTTCTCATACAAGGTCATTTAAAAGGGTTTATGCAAGGAACCTTGTTAGAATTATATATATGAAGGACAAAGGAGTTTGAACTTGTTTTGACTGAAGGATTTCATTTTATAGCAAAAATACCAATTTGGACTTAACTCGAAAAAGTAAGGCTATTCCTGTTTTTCTTTTTCATACAAGGTCATTTAAAGAGGTTTATGCATGGAACCTAGTTAGAATGGATATATATGAAGGACAAAGGAGTTTGAATGTGTTTTGACTGAAGGAATTGGTGTGTATAAGGAAAAATCCGAATTTCGTCGTATCTCGCAAAAGTAAGGCTATTCCTGTTTTTCTTTCTCATACAAGGTCATTTAAAAGGATTTATGCATGGAACCTAGTTAGAATTGATATATATGAAGGACAAAGGAGTTTGAACTTGTTTTGACTGAAGGAATTCATTTTATAGCAAAAATACCAATTTGGACTTAACTCGCAAAAGTAAGACTATTCCTGTTTTTCTTTGTCACACAAGGTCATTTAAAGAGGTTTATTCATGGAACCTAGTTAGAATGGATATACATGAAGGACAAAGGAGTTTAAACTTGTTTTGACTGAAGGAATTCATTTTATAGCAAAAATACCAATTTGGACTTAACTCGCAAAAGTAAGTCTATTCCTGTTTTTCTTTGTCATACAAGGTCATATAAAGAGGTTTATGCATGGAACCTAGTTAGAATTGATATATATGAAGGAAAAAGGCGTTTTAACTTGTTTTGACTGAAGGAATTCATTTTATAGCAAAAATAAAAATTTGGCCTTATCTCGCAAAAGTAAGGCTATTCCTGTTTTTCTTTCTCATACAAGGTCATTTAAAGAGCTTTATGCATGGAACCTAGTTAGAATGGATATATATGAAGGACAAAGGAGTTTGAACTTGTTTTGACTGAAGGAATTGGTGTTTATAAGGAAAAATCCGAATTTCGTCGTATCTCGCAAAAGTAAGGCTATTCCTGTTTTTTTTCTCATACAAGGTCATTTAAAGAGCTTTATGGACGGAACCTTTTTAGAATGGATATATATGAAGGACAAAGGAGTTTAAACCTGTTTTCACTGAAGGAATTTATTTTATAGCAAAAATACCAATTTGGACTTAACTCGCAAAAGTAAGGCTATTCCTATTTTTCTTTGTCATACAAGGTCATTTAAAGAGGTTTATGGATGGAACCTAGTTAGAATTGATATATATGAAGGACAAAGGAGTTTGAACTTGTTTTGACTGAAGGAATTCATTTTATAGCAAAAATACCAATTTGGCCTTAACTCGCAAAAGTAAGGCTATTCCTGTTTTTCTTTGTCAAACAAGGTCATTTAAAGAGGTTTATGCATGGAACAAAGTTAGAATGGATATATATGAAGGACAAAGGAGTTTGAACTTGTTTTGACTGAAGGAATTGGTGTTTATAAGGAAAAATCCGAATTTCGTCGTATCTCGCAAAAGTAAGGCTATTCCTGTTTTTCTTTCTCATACAAGGTAATTTAAAAGGGTTTATGCATGGAACCTAGTTAGAATGGATATATATGAAGGACAAAGGAGTTTGAACTTGTTTTGACTGAAGGAATTCATTTTATAGCAAAAATACCAATTTGGCCTTAACTTGCAAAAGTAATGCTATTCCTGTTTTTCTTTGTCATACAAGGTAATTTAAAGAGGTTTACGCATGGAACCTAGTTAGAATGGATATATATGAAGGACAAAGGAGTTTGAATTTGTTTTGACTGAAGGAATTGGTGTTTATAAGGAAAAATCCGAATTTCGTCGTATCTCGCAAAAGTAAGACTATTCCTGTTTTTCTTTCTCATACAAGGTCATTTAAAAGGGTTTATGCATGGAACTAGTTGGAATTGATATATATGAAGGACAAAGGAGTTTGAACTTGTTTTGACTGAAGGAATTCATTTTATAGCAAAAATACCAATTTGGACTTAACTCGCAAAAGTAAGACTATTCCTGTTTTTCTTTGTCATACAAGGTCATTTAAAGAGGTTTATGCATGGAACCTAGTTAGAATGGATATACATGAAGGACAAAGGAGTTTAAACTTGTTTTGACTGAAGGAATTCATTTTATAGCAAAAATACCAATTTGGACTTAACTCGCAAAAGTAAGGCTATTCCTGTTTTTCTTTGTCATACAAGGTCATTTAAAGAGGTTTATGCATGGAACCTAGTTAGAATGGATATATATGAAGGACAAAGGAGTTTGAACTTGTTTTGACTGAAGGAATCGGTGTTTATAAGGAAAAATCCGAATTTCGTCGTATCTAGCAAAAGTAAGGCTATTCCTGTTTTTCTTTCTCATACAAGGTCATTTAAAAGGGTTTATGCATGGAACCTAGTTAGAATTGATATATATGAAGGACAAAGGAGTTTGAACTTTTTTTGACTGAAGGAATTCATTTTATAGCAAAAATACCAATTTGGACTTAACTCGTAAAAGTAAGACTATTCCTGTTTTTCTTTGTCATACAAGGTCATTTAAAGAGGTTTATGCATGGAACCTAGTTAGAATGGATATATATGAAGGACAAAGGAGTTTGAACTTGTTTTGACTGAAGGAATTGGTGTTTATAAGCAAAAATCCGAATTTCGTCGTATCTCGCAAAAGTAAGGCTATTCCTGTTTTTCTTTGTCATACAAGGTCATTTAAAGAGCTTTATGCATGGAACCTAGTTAAAATGGATATACATGAAGGACAAAGGAGTTTGAACTTGTTTTGACTGAAGGAATTCATTTTATAGCAAAAATACCAATTTGGCCTTAACTCGCAAAAGTAAGACTATTCCTGTTTTTCTTTGTCACACAAGGTACTTTAAGAGGTTTACGCATGGAACCTAGTTAGAATGGATATATATGAAGGACAAAGGAGTTTGAACTTGTTTTGACTGAAGAAAATAGTGTTTATAAGGAAAAATCCGAATTTCGTCGTATCTCGCAAAAGTAAGGCTATTCCTGTTTTTCTTTCTCATACAAGGTCATTTAAAAGGGTTTATGCAAGGAACCTTGTTAGAATTATATATATGAAGGACAAAGGAGTTTGAACTTGTTTTGACTGAAGGATTTCATTTTATAGCAAAAATACCAATTTGGACTTAACTCGAAAAAGTAAGGCTATTCCTGTTTTTCTTTGTCATACAAGGTCATTTAAAGAGGTTTATGCATGGAACCTAGTTAGAATGGATATATATGAAGGACAAAGGAGTTTGAATGTGTTTTGACTGAAGGAATTGGTGTGTATAAGGAAAAATCCGAATTTCCTCGTATCTCGCAAAAGTAAGGCTATTCCTGTTTTTCTTTCTCATACAAGGTCATTTAAAAGGGTTTATGCATGGAACCTAGTTAGAATTGATATATATGAAGGACAAAGGAGTTTGAACTTGTTTTGACTGAAGGAATTCATTTTATAGCAAAAATACCAATTTGGACTTAACTCGCAAAAGTAAGACTATTCCTGTTTTTCTTTGTCATACAAGGTCATTTAAAGAGGTTTATGCATGGAACCTAGTTAGAATGGATATACATGAAGGACAAAGGAGTTTGAACTTGTTTTGACTGAAAGAATTCATTTTATAGCAAAAATACCAGTTTGGCCTTAACTCGCAAAAGTAATGCTATTCCTGTTTTTCTTTGTCATACAAGGTAATTTAAAGAGGTTTACGCATGGAACCTAGTTAGAATGGATATATATGAAGGACAAAGGAGTTTGAACTTGTTTTGACTGAAGGAATTGGTGTTTATAAATAAAAATCCGAATTTCGACTTAACTCGCAAAAGTAAGACTATTCCTGTTTTTCTTTGTCATACAAGGTCATTTAAAGAGGTTTATTTATGGAACCTAGTTAGAATGGATATACATGAAGGACAAAGGAGTTTAAACTTGTTTTGACTGAAGGAATTCATTTTATAGCAAAAATACCAATTTGGACTTAACTCGCAAAAGTAAGGCTATTCCTGTTTTTCTTTGTCATACAAGGTCATTTAAAGAGGTTTATGCAAGGAACCTTGTTAGAATTATATATATGAAGGACAAAGGAGTTTGAACTTGTTTTGACTGAAGGATTTCATTTTATAGCAAAAATACCAATTTGGACTTAACTCGCAAAAGTAAGGCTATTCCTGTTTTTCTTTGTCATACAAGGTCATTTAAAGAGGTTTATGCATGGAACCTAGTTAGAATGGATATATATGAAGGACAAAGGAGTTTGAATGTGTTTTGACTGAAGGAATTGGTGTGTATAAGGAAAAATCCGAATTTCGTCGTATCTCGCAAAAGTAAGGCTATTCCTGTTTTTCTTTCTCATACAAGGTCATTTAAAAGAGTTTATGCATGGAACCTAGTTAGAATTTATATATATGAAGGACAAAGGAGTTTGAACTTGTTTTGACTGAAGGAATTCATTTTATAGCAAAAATACCAATTTGGACTGAACTCGCAAAAGTAAGACTATTCCTGTTTTTCTTTGTCATACAAGGTCATTTAAAGAGGTTTATGCATGGAACCTAGTTAGAATGGATATACATGAAGGACAAAGGAGTTTAAACTTGTTTTGACTGAAGGAATTCATTTTATAGCAAAAATACCAATTTGGACTTAACTCGCAAAAGTAAGGCTATTCCTGTTTTTCTTTGTCATACAAGGTAATTTAAAGAGGTTTACGCATGGAACCTAGTTAGAATGGATATATATGAAGGACAAAGGAGTTTGAACTTGTTTTGACTGAAGGAATTCATTTTATAGCAAAAATACCAATTTGGCCTTAACTCGCAAAAGTAAGACTATTCCTGTTTTTCTTTGTCTTACAAGGTCATTTAAAGAGGTTTACGCATGGAACCTAGTTAGAATGGATATATATGAAGGACAAAGGAGTTTGAACTTGTTTTGACTGAAGGAATCGGTGTTTATAAGGAAAAATCCGAATTTCGTCGTATCTCGCAAAAGTAAGGCTATTCCTGTTTTTCTTTCTCATACAAGGTCATTTAAAAGGGTTTATGCATGGAACCTAGTTAGAATTGATATATATGAAGGACAAAGGAGTTTGAACTTGTTTTGACTGAAGGAATTCATTTTATAGCAAAAATACCAATTTGGACTTAACTCGCAAAAGTAAGACTATTCCTGTTTTTCTTTGTCATACAAGGTCATTTAAAGAGGTTTATGCATGGAACCTAGTTAGAATGGATATACATGAAGGACAAAGGAGTTTGAACTTGTTTTGACTGAAAGAATTCATTTTATAGCAAAAATACCAGTTTGGCCTTAACTCGCAAAAGTAATGCTATTCCTGTTTTTCTTTGTCATACAAGGTAATTTAAAGAGGTTTACGCATGGAACCTAGTTAGAATGGATATATATGAAGGACAAAGGAGTTTGAACTTGTTTTGACTGAAGGAATTGGTGTTTATAAGTAAAAATCCGAATTTCGACTTAACTCGCAAAAGTAAGACTATTCCTGTTTTTCTTTGTCATACAAGGTCATTTAAAGAGGTTTATTTATGGAACCTAGTTAGAATGGATATACATGAAGGACAAAGGAGTTTAAACTTGTTTTGACTGAAGGAATTCATTTTATAGCAAAAATACCAATTTGGACTTAACTCGCAAAAGTAAGGCTATTCCTGTTTTTCTTTGTCATACAAGGTCATTTAAAGAGGTTTATGCAAGGAACCTTGTTAGAATTATATATATGAAGGACAAAGGAGTTTGAACTTGTTTTGACTGAAGGATTTCATTTTATAGCAAAAATACCAATTTGGACTTAACTCGCAAAAGTAAGGCTATTCCTGTTTTTCTTTGTCATACAAGGTCATTTAAAGAGGTTTATGCATGGAACCTAGTTAGAATGGATATATATGAAGGACAAAGGAGTTTGAATGTGTTTTGACTGAAGGAATTGGTGTGTATAAGGAAAAATCCGAATTTCGTCGTATCTCGCAAAAGTAAGGCTATTCCTGTTTTTCTTTCTCATACAAGGTCATTTAAAAGAGTTTATGCATGGAACCTAGTTAGAATTTATATATATGAAGGACAAAGGAGTTTGAACTTGTTTTGACTGAAGGAATTCATTTTATAGCAAAAATACCAATTTGGACTGAACTCGCAAAAGTAAGACTATTCCTGTTTTTCTTTGTCATACAAGGTCATTTAAAGAGGTTTATGCATGGAACCTAGTTAGAATGGATATACATGAAGGACAAAGGAGTTTAAACTTGTTTTGACTGAAGGAATTCATTTTATAGCAAAAATACCAATTTGGCCTTAACTCGCAAAAGTAAGGCTATTCCTGTTTTTCTTTGTCATACAAGGTCATTTAAAGAGCTTTATGCACATAACCTTTTTAGAATGGATATATATGAAGGACAAAGGAGTTTGAACTTGTTTTAACTGAATGAATTGGTGTTTATAAGCAAAAATCCGAATTTCGTCGTATCTCGCAAAAGTAAGGCTATTCCTGTTTTTCTTTGTCATACAAGGTCATTTAAAGAGGTTTACGCATGGAACCTAGTTAGAATGGATATATATGAAGGACAAAGGAGTTTGAACTTGTTTTGACTGAAGGAATTGGTGTTTATAAGGAAAAATCCGAATTTCGTCGTATCTCGCAAAAGTAAGGCTATTCCTGTTTTTCTTTCTCATACAAGGTCATTTAAAAGGGTTTATGCATGGAACCTAGTTAGAATTGATATATATGAAGGACAAAGGAGTTTGAACTTGTTTTGACTGAAGGAATTCATTTTATAGCAAAAATACCAATTTGGCCTTAACTCGCAAAAGTAAGGCTATTCCTGTTTTTCTTTGTCATACAAGGTCATTTAAAGAGGTTTAAGCAACGAACCTTGTTAGAATTGATATATATGAAGGACAAAGGAGTTTGAACTTGTTTTGACTGAAGGATTTCATTTTATAGCAAAAATACCAATTTGGACTTAACTCGCAAAAGTAAGGCTATTCCTGATTTTATTTGTCATACAAGGTCATTTAAAGAGGTTTATGCATGGAACCTAGTTAGAATGGATATATATGAAGGACAAAGGAGTTTGAACTTGTTTTGACTGAAGGAATTCATTTTATAGCAAAAATACGAATTTGGACTTAACTCGCAAAAGTAAGACTATTCCTGTTTTTCTTTGTCATACAAGGTCATTTAAAGAGGTTTATGCATGGAACCTAGTTAGAATGGATATATATGTAGGACAAAGGAGTTTGAACTTGTTTTGACTGAAGGAATTCATTTTATAGCAAAAATACCAATTTGGCCTTAACTCGCAAAAGTAAGGCTATTCCTGTTTTTCTTTGTCATACAAGGTCATTTAAAGAGGTTTACGCATGGAACCTAGTTAGAATTGATATATTTGAAGGACAAAGGAGTTTGAACTTGTTTTGACTGAAGGAATTCATTTTATAGCAAAAATACCAATTTGGACTTAACTCGCAAAAGTAAGACTATTCCTGTTTTTCTTTGTCATACAAGGTCATTTAAAGAGGTTTACGCATGGAACCTAGTTAGAATGGATATATATGAAGGACAAAGGAGTTTGAACTTGTTTTGACTGAAGGAATTGGTGTTTATAAGGAAAAATCCGAATTTCGTCGTATCTCGCAAAAGTAAGGCTATTCCTGTTTTTCTTTCTCATACAAGGTCATTTAAAAGGGTTTATGCATGGAACCTAGTTAGAATTGATATATATGAAGGACAAAGGAGTTTGAACTTGTTTTGACTGAAGGAATTCATTTTATAGCAAAAATACCAATTTGGCCTTAACTCGCAAAAGTAAGGCTATTCCTGTTTTTCTTTGTCACACAAGGTAATTTAAAGAGGTTTACGCATGGAACCTAGTTAGAATTGATATATATGAAGGACAAAGGAGTTTGAACTTGTTTTGACTGAAGGAATTCATTTTATAGCAAAAATACCAATTTGGCCTTAACTCGCAAAAGTAAGACTATTCCTGTTTTTCTTTGTCATACAAGGTCATTTAAAGAGGTTTATGCAACGAACCTTGTTAGAATTGATATATATGAAGGACAAAGGAGTTTGAACTTGTTTTGACTGAAGGATTTCATTTTATAGCAAAAATACCAATTTGGACTTAACTCGCAAAAGTAAGGCTATTCCTGATTTTCTTTGTCATACAAGGTCATTTAAAGAGGTTTATGCATGGAACCTAGTTAGAATGGATATATATGAAGGACAAAGGAGTTTGAACTTGTTTTGACTGAAGGAATTCATTTTATAGCAAAAATACGAATTTGGACTTAACTCGCAAAAGTAAGACTATTCCTGTTTTTCTTTGTCATACAAGGTCATTTAAAGAGGTTTATGCATGGAACCTAGTTAGAATGGATATATATGTAGGACAAAGGAGTTTGAACTTGTTTTGACTGAAGGAATTCATTTTATAGCAAAAATACCAATTTGGCCTTAACTCGCAAAAGTAAGGCTATTCCTGTTTTTTCTTTGTCATACAAGGTCATTTAAAGAGGTTTACGCATGGAACCTAGTTAGAATTGATATATTTGAAGGACAAAGGAGTTTGAACTTGTTTTGACTGAAGGAATTCATTTTATAGCAAAAATACCAATTTGGACTTAACTCGCAAAAGTAAGACTATTCCTGTTTTTCTTTGTCATACAAGGTCATTTAAAGAGGTTTACGCATGGAACCTAGTTAGAATGGATATATATGAAGGACAAAGGAGTTTGAACTTGTTTTGACTGAAGGAATTGGTGTTTATAAGGAAAAATCCGAATTTCGTCGTATCTCGCAAAAGTAAGGCTATTCCTGTTTTTCTTTCTCATACAAGGTCATTTAAAAGGGTTTATGCATGGAACCTAGTTAGAATTGATATATATGAAGGACAAAGGAGTTTGAACTTGTTTTGACTGAAGGAATTCATTTTATAGCAAAAATACCAATTTGGCCTTAACTCGCAAAAGTAAGGCTATTCCTGTTTTTCTTTGTCACACAAGGTAATTTAAAGAGGTTTACGCATGGAACCTAGTTAGAATTGATATATATGAAGGACAAAGGAGTTTGAACTTGTTTTGACTGAAGGAATTCATTTTATAGCAAAAATACCAATTTGGCCTTAACTCGCAAAAGTAAGACTATTCCTGTTTTTCTTTGTCATACAAGGTCATTTAAAGAGGTTTATGCAACGAACCTTGTTAGAATTGATATATATGAAGGACAAAGGAGTTTGAACTTGTTTTGACTGAAGGATTTCATTTTATAGCAAAAATACCAATTTGGACTTAACTCGCAAAAGTAAGGCTATTCCTGATTTTCTTTGTCATACAAGGTCATTTAAAGAGGTTTATGCATGGAACCTAGTTAGAATGGATATATATGAAGGACAAAGGAGTTTGAACTTGTTTTGACTGAAGGAATTCATTTTATAGCAAAAATACGAATTTGGACTTAACTCGCAAAAGTAAGACTATTCCTGTTTTTCTTTGTCATACAAGGTCATTTAAAGAGGTTTATGCATGGAACCTAGTTAGAATGGATATATATGTAGGACAAAGGAGTTTGAACTTGTTTTGACTGAAGGAATTCATTTTATAGCAAAAATACCAATTTGGCCTTAACTCGCAAAAGTAAGGCTATTCCTGTTTTTTCTTTGTCATACAAGGTCATTTAAAGAGGTTTACGCATGGAACCTAGTTAGAATTGATATATTTGAAGGACAAAGGAGTTTGAACTTGTTTTGACTGAAGGAATTCATTTTATAGCAAAAATACCAATTTGGACTTAACTCGCAAAAGTAAGACTATTCCTGTTTTTCTTTGTCATACAAGGTCATTTAAAGAGGTTTACGCATGGAACCTAGTTAGAATGGATATATATGAAGGACAAAGGAGTTTGAACTTGTTTTGACTGAAGGAATTGGTGTTTATAAGGAAAAATCCGAATTTCGTCGTATCTCGCAAAAGTAAGGCTATTCCTGTTTTTCTTTCTCATACAAGGTCATTTAAAAGGGTTTATGCATGGAACCTAGTTAGAATTGATATATATGAAGGACAAAGGAGTTTGAACTTGTTTTGACTGAAGGAATTCATTTTATAGCAAAAATACCAATTTGGCCTTAACTCGCAAAAGTAAGGCTATTCCTGTTTTTCTTTGTCACACAAGGTAATTTAAAGAGGTTTACGCATGGAACCTAGTTAGAATTGATATATATGAAGGACAAAGGAGTTTGAACTTGTTTTGACTGAAGGAATTCATTTTATAGCAAAAATACCAATTTAGACTTAACTCGCAAAAGTAAGACTATTCCTGTTTTTCTTTGTCATACAAGGTCATTTAAAGAGGTTTATGCATGGAACCTAGTTAGAATGGATATACATGAAGGACAAAGGAGTTTAAACTTGTTTTGACTGAAGGAATTCATTTTATAGCAAAAATACCAATTTGTCCTTAACTCGCAAAAGTAAGGCTATTCCTTTTTTTCTTTGTCATACAAGGTCATTTAAAGAGGTTTACGCATGGAACCTAGTTAGAATTGATATATTTGAAGGACAAAGGAGTTTGAACTTGTTTTGACTGAAGGAATTCATTTTATAGCAAAAATACCAATTTGGACTTAACTCGCAAAAGTAAGACTATTCCTGTTTTTCTTTGTCATACAAGGTCATTTAAAGAGGTTTACGCATGGAACCTAGTTAGAATGGATATATATGAAGGACAAAGGAGTTTGAACTTGTTTTGACTGAAGGAATTGGTGTTTATAAGGAAAAATCCGAATTTCGTCGTATCTCGCAAAAGTAAGGCTATTCCTGTTTTTCTTTCTCATACAAGGTCATTTAAAAGGGTTTATGCATGGAACCTAGTTAGAATTGATATATATGAAGGACAAAGGAGTTTGAACTTGTTTTGACTGAAGGAATTCATTTTATAGCAAAAATACCAATTTGGCCTTAACTCGCAAAAGTAAGGCTATTCCTGTTTTTCTTTGTCATACAAGGTAATTTAAAGAGGTTTACGCATGGAACCTAGTTAGAATTGATATATATGAAGGACAAAGGAG
This sequence comes from Odontesthes bonariensis, assembly GCF_027942865.1. Classification (NCBI taxonomy): domain Eukaryota; kingdom Metazoa; phylum Chordata; class Actinopteri; order Atheriniformes; family Atherinopsidae; genus Odontesthes; species Odontesthes bonariensis. Next base: position 34,242,213 of record NC_134516.1, read on the forward strand.
TTTGAACCTGTTTTGACTGAAGGAATTCATTTTATAGCAAAAATACGAATTTGGACTTAACTCGCAAAAGTAAGACTATTCCTGTTTTTCTTTGTCATACAAGGTCATTTAAAGAGGTTTATGCATGGAACCTAGTTAGAATGGATATACATGAAGGACAAAGGAGTTTAAACTTGTTTTGACTGAAGGAATTCATTTTATAGCAAAAATACCAATTTGGCCTTAACTCGCAAAAGTAAGGCTATTCCTGTTTTTCTTTGTCATACAAGGTCATTTAAAGAGGTTTACGCATGGAACCTAGTTAGAATGGATATATATGAAGGACAAAGGAGTTTGAACTTGTTTTGACTGAAGGAATTCATTTTATAGCAAAAATACCAATTTGGCCTTAACTCGCAAAAGTAAGACTATTCCTGTTTTTCTTTGTCATACAAGGTCATTTAAAGAGGTTTATGCATGGAACCTAGTTAGAATGGATATACATGAAGGACAAAGGAGTTTAAACTTGTTTTGACTGAAGGAATTCATTTTATAGCAAAAATACCAATTTGGCCTTAACTCGCAAAAGTAAGGCTATTCCTGTTTTTCTTTGTCATACAAGGTCATTTAAAGAGGTTTATGCAACGAACCTTGTTAGAATTGATATATATGAAGGACAAAGGAGTTTGAACTTGTTTTGACTGAAGGATTTCATTTTATAGCAAAAATACCAATTTGGACTTAACTCGCAAAAGTAAGGCTATTCCTGATTTTCTTTGTCATACAAGGTCATTTAAAGAGGTTTATGCATGGAACCTAGTTAGAATGGATATATATGAAGGACAAAGGAGTTTGAACTTGTTTTGACTGAAGGAATTCATTTTATAGCAAAAATACGAATTTGGACTTAACTCGCAAAAGTAAGACTATTCCTGTTTTTCTTTGTCATACAAGGTCATTTAAAGAGGTTTATGCATGGAACCTAGTTAGAATTGATATATATGAAGGACAAAGGAGTTTGAACTTGTTTTGACTGAAGGAATTCATTTTATAGCAAAAATACCAATTTAGACTCAACTCGCAAAAGTAAGACTATTCCTGTTTTTCTTTGTCATACAAGGTCATTTAAAGAGGTTTATGCATGGAACCTAGTTAGAATGGATATATATAAAGGACAAAGGAGTTTGAACTTGTTTTGACTGAAGGAATTCATTTTATAGCAAAAATACCAATTTGGCCTTAACTCGCAAAAGTAAGGCTATTCCTGTTTTTCTTTGTCACACAAGGTAATTTAAAGAGGTTTACGCATGGAACCTAGTTAGAATGGATATATATGAAGGACAAAGGAGTTTGAACTTGTTTTGACTGAAGGAATTCATTTTATAGCAAAAATACCAATTTGGACTTAACTCGCAAAAGTAAGACTATTCCTGTTTTTCTTTGTCATACAAGGTCATTTAAAGAGGTTTACGCATGGAACCTAGTTAGAATGGATATATATGAAGGACAAAGGAGTTTGAACTTGTTTTGACTGAAGGAATTCATTTTATAGCAAAAATACGAATTTGGACTTAACTCGCAAAAGTAAGACTATTCCTGTTTTTCTTTGTCATACAAGGTCATTTAAAGAGGTTTATGCATGGAACCTAGTTAGAATGGATATACATGAAGGACAAAGGAGTTTAAACTTGTTTTGACTGAAGGAATTCATTTTATAGCAAAAATACCAATTTGGCCTTAACTCGCAAAAGTAAGGCTATTCCTGTTTTTCTTTGTCATACAAGGTCATTTAAAGAGGTTTACGCATGGAACCTAGTTAGAATGGATATATATGAAGGACAAAGGAGTTTGAACTTGTTTTGACTGAAGGAATTCATTTTATAGCAAAAATACCAATTTGGCCTTAACTCTCAAAAGTAAGACTATTCCTGTTTTTCTTTGTCATACAAGGTCATTTAAAGAGGTTTATGCATGGAACCTAGTTAGAATGGATATACATGAAGGACAAAGGAGTTTAAACTTGTTTTGACTGAAGGAATTCATTTTATAGCAAAAATACCAATTTGGCCTTAACTCGCAAAAGTAAGGCTATTCCTGTTTTTCTTTGTCATACAAGGTCATTTAAAGAGGTTTATGCAACGAACCTTGTTAGAATTGATATATATGAAGGACAAAGGAGTTTGAACTTGTTTTGACTGAAGGATTTCATTTTATAGCAAAAATACCAATTTGGCCTTAACTCGCAAAAGTAAGGCTATTCCTGTTTTTCTTTGTCATACAAGGTCATTTAAAGAGGTTTACGCATGGAACCTAGTTAGAATGGATATATATGAAGGACAAAGGAGTTTGAACTTGTTTTGACTGAAGGAATTCATTTTATAGCAAAAATACCAATTTGGCCTTAACTCGCAAAAGTAAGACTATTCCTGTTTTTCTTTGTCATACAAGGTCATTTAAAGAGGTTTATGCATGGAACCTAGTTAGAATGGATATACATGAAGGACAAAGGAGTTTAAACTTGTTTTGACTGAAGGAATTCATTTTATAGCAAAAATACCAATTTGGCCTTAACTCGCAAAAGTAAGGCTATTCCTGTTTTTCTTTGTCATACAAGGTCATTTAAAGAGGTTTATGCAACGAACCTTGTTAGAATTGATATATATGAAGGACAAAGGAGTTTGAACTTGTTTTGACTGAAGGATTTCATTTTATAGCAAAAATACCAATTTGGACTTAACTCGCAAAAGTAAGGCTATTCCTGATTTTCTTTGTCATACAAGGTCATTTAAAGAGGTTTATGCATGGAACCTAGTTAGAATGGATATATATGAAGGACAAAGGAGTTTGAACTTGTTTTGACTGAAGGAATTCATTTTATAGCAAAAATACGAATTTGGACTTAACTCGCAAAAGTAAGACTATTCCTGTTTTTCTTTGTCATACAAGGTCATTTAAAGAGGTTTATGCATGGAACCTAGTTAGAATTGATATATATGAAGGACAAAGGAGTTTGAACTTGTTTTGACTGAAGGAATTCATTTTATAGCAAAAATACCAATTTAGACTCAACTCGCAAAAGTAAGACTATTCCTGTTTTTCTTTGTCATACAAGGTCATTTAAAGAGGTTTATGCATGGAACCTAGTTAGAATGGATATATATAAAGGACAAAGGAGTTTGAACTTGTTTTGACTGAAGGAATTCATTTTATAGCAAAAATACCAATTTGGCCTTAACTCGCAAAAGTAAGGCTATTCCTGTTTTTCTTTGTCACACAAGGTAATTTAAAGAGGTTTACGCATGGAACCTAGTTAGAATGGATATATATGAAGGACAAAGGAGTTTGAACTTGTTTTGACTGAAGGAATTCATTTTATAGCAAAAATACCAATTTGGACTTAACTCGCAAAAGTAAGACTATTCCTGTTTTTCTTTGTCATACAAGGTCATTTAAAGAGGTTTACGCATGGAACCTAGTTAGAATGGATATATATGAAGGACAAAGGAGTTTGAACTTGTTTTGACTGAAGGAATTCATTTTATAGCAAAAATACGAATTTGGAATTAACTCGCAAAAGTAAGACTATTCCTGTTTTTCTTTGTCATACAAGGTCATTTAAAGAGGTTTATGCATGGAACCTAGTTAGAATGGATATACATGAAGGACAAAGGAGTTTAAACTTGTTTTGACTGAAGGAATTCATTTTATAGCAAAAATACCAATTTGGCCTTAACTCGCAAAAGTAAGGCTATTCCTGTTTTTCTTTGTCATACAAGGTCATTTAAAGAGGTTTACGCATGGAACCTAGTTAGAATGGATATATATGAAGGACAAAGGAGTTTGAACTTGTTTTGACTGAAGGAATTCATTTTATAGCAAAAATACCAATTTGGCCTTAACTCGCAAAAGTAAGACTATTCCTGTTTTTCTTTGTCATACAAGGTCATTTAAAGAGGTTTATGCATGGAACCTAGTTAGAATGGATATACATGAAGGACAAAGGAGTTTAAACTTGTTTTGACTGAAGGAATTCATTTTATAGCAAAAATACCAATTTGGCCTTAACTCGCAAAAGTAAGGCTATTCCTGTTTTTCTTTGTCATACAAGGTCATTTAAAGAGGTTTACGCATGGAACCTAGTTAGAATGGATATACATGAAGGACAAAGGAGTTTAAACTTGTTTTGACTGAAGGATTTCATTTTATAGCAAAAATACCAATTTGGCCTTAACTCGCAAAAGTAAGGCTATTCCTGTTTTTCTTTGTCATACAAGGTCATTTAAAGAGGTTTATGCAACGAACCTTGTTAGAATTGATATATATGAAGGACAAAGGAGTTTGAACTTGTTTTGACTGAAGGATTTCATTTTATAGCAAAAATACCAATTTGGACTTAACTCGCAAAAGTAAGGCTATTCCTGATTTTCTTTGTCATACAAGGTCATTTAAAGAGGTTTATGCATGGAACCTAGTTAGAATGGATATACATGAAGGACAAAGGAGTTTGAACTTGTTTTGACTGAAGGAATTCATTTTATAGCAAAAATACCAATTTAGACTCAACTCGCAAAAGTAAGACTATTCCTGTTTTTCTTTGTCATACAAGGTCATTTAAAGAGGTTTATGCATGGAACCTAGTTAGAATGGATATATATAAAGGACAAAGGAGTTTGAACTTGTTTTGACTGAAGGAATTCATTTTATAGCAAAAATACCAATTTGGCCTTAACTCGCAAAAGTAAGGCTATTCCTGTTTTTCTTTGTCACACAAGGTAATTTAAAGAGGTTTACGCATGGAACCTAGTTAGAATGGATATATATGAAGGACAAAGGAGTTTGAACTTGTTTTGACTGAAGGAATTCATTTTATAGCAAAAATACCAATTTGGACTTAACTCGCAAAAGTAAGACTATTCCTGTTTTTCTTTGTCATACAAGGTCATTTAAAGAGGTTTACGCATGGAACCTAGTTAGAATGGATATATATGAAGGACAAAGGAGTTTGAACTTGTTTTGACTGAAGGAATTCATTTTATAGCAAAAATACCAATTTGGACTTAACTCGCAAAAGTAAGACTATTCCTGTTTTTCTTTGTCATACAAGGTCATTTAAAGAGGTTTATGCATGGAACCTAGTTAGAATGGATATACATGAAGGACAAAGGAGTTTAAACTTGTTTTGACTGAAGGAATTCATTTTATAGCAAAAATACCAATTTGGCCTTAACTCGCAAAAGTAAGGCTATTCCTGTTTTTCTTTGTCATACAAGGTCATTTAAAGAGGTTTACGCATGGAACCTAGTTAGAATGGATATATATGAAGGACAAAGGAGTTTGAACTTGTTTTGACTGAAGGAATTCATTTTATAGCAAAAATACCAATTTGGCCTTAACTCGCAAAAGTAAGACTATTCCTGTTTTTCTTTGTCATACAAGGTCATTTAAAGAGGTTTATGCATGGAACCTAGTTAGAATGGATATACATGAAGGACAAAGGAGTTTAAACTTGTTTTGACTGAAGGAATTCATTTTATAGCAAAAATACCAATTTGGACTTAACTCGCAAAAGTAAGGCTATTCCTGTTTTTCTTTGTCATACAAGGTCATTTAAAGAGGTTCATGCAACGAACCTTGTTAGAATTGATATATATGAAGGACAAAGGAGTTTGAACTTGTTTTGACTGAAGGATTTCATTTTATAGCAAAAATACCAATTTGGACTTAACTCGCAAAAGTAAGGCTATTCCTGATTTTCTTTGTCATACAAGGTCATTTAAAGAGGTTTATGCATGGAACCTAGTTAGAATGGATATATATGAAGGACAAAGGAGTTTGAACTTGTTTTGACTGAAGGAATTCATTTTATAGCAAAAATACCAATTTGGACTTAACTCGCAAAAGTAAGACTATTCCTGTTTTTCTTTGTCATACAAGGTCATTTAAAGAGGTTTACGCATGGAACCTAGTTAGAATGGATATATATGAAGGACAAAGGAGTTTGAACTTGTTTTGACTGAAGGAATTCATTTTATAGCAAAAATACGAATTTGGACTTAACTCGCAAAAGTAAGACTATTCCTGTTTTTCTTTGTCATACAAGGTCATTTAAAGAGGTTTATGCATGGAACCTAGTTAGAATGGATATACATGAAGGACAAAGGAGTTTAAACTTGTTTTGACTGAAGGAATTCATTTTATAGCAAAAATACCAATTTGGCCTTAACTCGCAAAAGTAAGGCTATTCCTGTTTTTCTTTGTCATACAAGGTCATTTAAAGAGGTTTACGCATGGAACCTAGTTAGAATGGATATATATGAAGGACAAAGGAGTTTGAACTTGTTTTGACTGAAGGAATTCATTTTATAGCAAAAATACCAATTTGGCCTTAACTCGCAAAAGTAAGACTATTCCTGTTTTTCTTTGTCATACAAGGTCATTTAAAGAGGTTTATGCATGGAACCTAGTTAGAATGGATATACATGAAGGACAAAGGAGTTTAAACTTGTTTTGACTGAAGGAATTCATTTTATAGCAAAAATACCAATTTGGACTTAACTCGCAAAAGTAAGGCTATTCCTGTTTTTCTTTGTCATACAAGGTCATTTAAAGAGGTTCATGCAACGAACCTTGTTAGAATTGATATATATGAAGGACAAAGGAGTTTGAACTTGTTTTGACTGAAGGATTTCATTTTATAGCAAAAATACCAATTTGGACTTAACTCGCAAAAGTAAGGCTATTCCTGATTTTCTTTGTCATACAAGGTCATTTAAAGAGGTTTATGCATGGAACCTAGTTAGAATGGATATATATGAAGGACAAAGGAGTTTGAACTTGTTTTGACTGAAGGAATTCATTTTATAGCAAAAATACGAATTTGGACTTAACTCGCAAAAGTAAGACTATTCCTGTTTTTCTTTGTCATACAAGGTCATTTAAAGAGGTTTATGCATGGAACCTAGTTATAATTGATATATATGAAGGACAAAGGAGTTTGAACTTGTTTTGACTGAAGGAATTCATTTTATAGCAAAAATACCAATTTAGACTCAACTCGCAAAATTAAGACTATTCCTGTTTTTCTTTGTCATACAAGGTCATTTAAAGAGGTTTATGCATGGAACCTAGTTAGAATGGATATATATAAAGGACAAAGGAGTTTGAACTTGTTTTGACTGAAGGAATTCATTTTATAGCAAAAATACCAATTTGGCCTTAACTCGCAAAAGTAAGGCTATTCCTGTTTTTCTTTGTCATACAAGGTCATTTAAAGAGGTTTATGCATGGAACCTAGTTAGAATGGATATATATAAAGGACAAAGGAGTTTGAACTTGTTTTGACTGAAGGAATTCATTTTATAGCAAAAATACCAATTTGGCCTTAACTCGCAAAAGTAAGGCTATTCCTGTTTTTCTTTGTCACACAAGGTAATTTAAAGAGGTTTACGCATGGAACCTAGTTAGAATGGATATATATGAAGGACAAAGGAGTTTGAACTTGTTTTGACTGAAGGAATTCATTTTATAGCAAAAATACCAATTTGGACTTAACTCGCAAAAGTAAGACTATTCCTGTTTTTCTTTGTCATACAAGGTCATTTAAAGAGGTTTACGCATGGAACCTAGTTAGAATGGATATATATGAAGGACAAAGGAGTTTGAACTTGTTTTGACTGAAGGAATTCATTTTATAGCAAAAATACGAATTTGGACTTAACTCGCAAAAGTAAGACTATTCCTGTTTTTCTTTGTCATACAAGGTCATTTAAAGAGGTTTATGCATGGAACCTAGTTAGAATGGATATACATGAAGGACAAAGGAGTTTAAACTTGTTTTGACTGAAGGAATTCATTTTATAGCAAAAATACCAATTTGGCCTTAACTCGCAAAAGTAAGGCTATTCCTGTTTTTCTTTGTCATACAAGGTCATTTAAAGAGGTTTACGCATGGAACCTAGTTAGAATGGATATATATGAAGGACAAAGGAGTTTGAACTTGTTTTGACTGAAGGAATTCATTTTATAGCAAAAATACCAATTTGGCCTTAACTCTCAAAAGTAAGACTATTCCTGTTTTTCTTTGTCATACAAGGTCATTTAAAGAGGTTTATGCATGGAACCTAGTTAGAATGGATATACATGAAGGACAAAGGAGTTTAAACTTGTTTTGACTGAAGGAATTCATTTTATAGCAAAAATACCAATTTGGCCTTAACTCGCAAAAGTAAGGCTATTCCTGTTTTTCTTTGTCATACAAGGTCATTTAAAGAGGTTTATGCAACGAACCTTGTTAGAATTGATATATATGAAGGACAAAGGAGTTTGAACTTGTTTTGACTGAAGGATTTCATTTTATAGCAAAAATACCAATTTGGCCTTAACTCGCAAAAGTAAGGCTATTCCTGTTTTTCTTTGTCATACAAGGTCATTTAAAGAGGTTTACGCATGGAACCTAGTTAGAATGGATATATATGAAGGACAAAGGAGTTTGAACTTGTTTTGACTGAAGGAATTCATTTTATAGCAAAAATACCAATTTGGCCTTAACTCGCAAAAGTAAGACTATTCCTGTTTTTCTTTGTCATACAAGGTCATTTAAAGAGGTTTATGCATGGAACCTAGTTAGAATGGATATACATGAAGGACAAAGGAGTTTAAACTTGTTTTGACTGAAGGAATTCATTTTATAGCAAAAATACCAATTTGGCCTTAACTCGCAAAAGTAAGGCTATTCCTGTTTTTCTTTGTCATACAAGGTCATTTAAAGAGGTTTATGCAACGAACCTTGTTAGAATTGATATATATGAAGGACAAAGGAGTTTGAACTTGTTTTGACTGAAGGATTTCATTTTATAGCAAAAATACCAATTTGGACTTAACTCGCAAAAGTAAGGCTATTCCTGATTTTCTTTGTCATACAAGGTCATTTAAAGAGGTTTATGCATGGAACCTAGTTAGAATGGATATATATGAAGGACAAAGGAGTTTGAACTTGTTTTGACTGAAGGAATTCATTTTATAGCAAAAATACGAATTTGGACTTAACTCGCAAAAGTAAGACTATTCCTGTTTTTCTTTGTCATACAAGGTCATTTAAAGAGGTTTATGCATGGAACCTAGTTAGAATTGATATATATGAAGGACAAAGGAGTTTGAACTTGTTTTGACTGAAGGAATTCATTTTATAGCAAAAATACCAATTTAGACTCAACTCGCAAAAGTAAGACTATTCCTGTTTTTCTTTGTCATACAAGGTCATTTAAAGAGGTTTATGCATGGAACCTAGTTAGAATGGATATATATAAAGGACAAAGGAGTTTGAACTTGTTTTGACTGAAGGAATTCATTTTATAGCAAAAATACCAATTTGGCCTTAACTCGCAAAAGTAAGGCTATTCCTGTTTTTCTTTGTCACACAAGGTAATTTAAAGAGGTTTACGCATGGAACCTAGTTAGAATGGATATATATGAAGGACAAAGGAGTTTGAACTTGTTTTGACTGAAGGAATTCATTTTATAGCAAAAATACCAATTTGGACTTAACTCGCAAAAGTAAGACTATTCCTGTTTTTCTTTGTCATACAAGGTCATTTAAAGAGGTTTACGCATGGAACCTAGTTAGAATGGATATATATGAAGGACAAAGGAGTTTGAACTTGTTTTGACTGAAGGAATTCATTTTATAGCAAAAATACGAATTTGGAATTAACTCGCAAAAGTAAGACTATTCCTGTTTTTCTTTGTCATACAAGGTCATTTAAAGAGGTTTATGCATGGAACCTAGTTAGAATGGATATACATGAAGGACAAAGGAGTTTAAACTTGTTTTGACTGAAGGAATTCATTTTATAGCAAAAATACCAATTTGGCCTTAACTCGCAAAAGTAAGGCTATTCCTGTTTTTCTTTGTCATACAAGGTCATTTAAAGAGGTTTACGCATGGAACCTAGTTAGAATGGATATATATGAAGGACAAAGGAGTTTGAACTTGTTTTGACTGAAGGAATTCATTTTATAGCAAAAATACCAATTTGGCCTTAACTCGCAAAAGTAAGACTATTCCTGTTTTTCTTTGTCATACAAGGTCATTTAAAGAGGTTTATGCATGGAACCTAGTTAGAATGGATATACATGAAGGACAAAGGAGTTTAAACTTGTTTTGACTGAAGGAATTCATTTTATAGCAAAAATACCAATTTGGCCTTAACTCGCAAAAGTAAGGCTATTCCTGTTTTTCTTTGTCATACAAGGTCATTTAAAGAGGTTTACGCATGGAACCTAGTTAGAATGGATATACATGAAGGACAAAGGAGTTTAAACTTGTTTTGACTGAAGGATTTCATTTTATAGCAAAAATACCAATTTGGCCTTAACTCGCAAAAGTAAGGCTATTCCTGTTTTTCTTTGTCATACAAGGTCATTTAAAGAGGTTTATGCAACGAACCTTGTTAGAATTGATATATATGAAGGACAAAGGAGTTTGAACTTGTTTTGACTGAAGGATTTCATTTTATAGCAAAAATACCAATTTGGACTTAACTCGCAAAAGTAAGGCTATTCCTGATTTTCTTTGTCATACAAGGTCATTTAAAGAGGTTTATGCATGGAACCTAGTTAGAATGGATATACATGAAGGACAAAGGAGTTTGAACTTGTTTTGACTGAAGGAATTCATTTTATAGCAAAAATACCAATTTAGACTCAACTCGCAAAAGTAAGACTATTCCTGTTTTTCTTTGTCATACAAGGTCATTTAAAGAGGTTTATGCATGGAACCTAGTTAGAATGGATATATATAAAGGACAAAGGAGTTTGAACTTGTTTTGACTGAAGGAATTCATTTTATAGCAAAAATACCAATTTGGCCTTAACTCGCAAAAGTAAGGCTATTCCTGTTTTTCTTTGTCACACAAGGTAATTTAAAGAGGTTTACGCATGGAACCTAGTTAGAATGGATATATATGAAGGACAAAGGAGTTTGAACTTGTTTTGACTGAAGGAATTCATTTTATAGCAAAAATACCAATTTGGACTTAACTCGCAAAAGTAAGACTATTCCTGTTTTTCTTTGTCATACAAGGTCATTTAAAGAGGTTTACGCATGGAACCTAGTTAGAATGGATATATATGAAGGACAAAGGAGTTTGAACTTGTTTTGACTGAAGGAATTCATTTTATAGCAAAAATACCAATTTGGACTTAACTCGCAAAAGTAAGACTATTCCTGTTTTTCTTTGTCATACAAGGTCATTTAAAGAGGTTTATGCATGGAACCTAGTTAGAATGGATATACATGAAGGACAAAGGAGTTTAAACTTGTTTTGACTGAAGGAATTCATTTTATAGCAAAAATACCAATTTGGCCTTAACTCGCAAAAGTAAGGCTATTCCTGTTTTTCTTTGTCATACAAGGTCATTTAAAGAGGTTTACGCATGGAACCTAGTTAGAATGGATATATATGAAGGACAAAGGAGTTTGAACTTGTTTTGACTGAAGGAATTCATTTTATAGCAAAAATACCAATTTGGCCTTAACTCGCAAAAGTAAGACTATTCCTGTTTTTCTTTGTCATACAAGGTCATTTAAAGAGGTTTATGCATGGAACCTAGTTAGAATGGATATACATGAAGGACAAAGGAGTTTAAACTTGTTTTGACTGAAGGAATTCATTTTATAGCAAAAATACCAATTTGGACTTAACTCGCAAAAGTAAGGCTATTCCTGTTTTTCTTTGTCATACAAGGTCATTTAAAGAGGTTCATGCAACGAACCTTGTTAGAATTGATATATATGAAGGACAAAGGAGTTTGAACTTGTTTTGACTGAAGGATTTCATTTTATAGCAAAAATACCAATTTGGACTTAACTCGCAAAAGTAAGGCTATTCCTGATTTTCTTTGTCATACAAGGTCATTTAAAGAGGTTTATGCATGGAACCTAGTTAGAATGGATATATATGAAGGACAAAGGAGTTTGAACTTGTTTTGACTGAAGGAATTCATTTTATAGCAAAAATACCAATTTGGACTTAACTCGCAAAAGTAAGACTATTCCTGTTTTTCTTTGTCATACAAGGTCATTTAAAGAGGTTTACGCATGGAACCTAGTTAGAATGGATATATATGAAGGACAAAGGAGTTTGAACTTGTTTTGACTGAAGGAATTCATTTTATAGCAAAAATACGAATTTGGACTTAACTCGCAAAAGTAAGACTATTCCTGTTTTTCTTTGTCATACAAGGTCATTTAAAGAGGTTTATGCATGGAACCTAGTTAGAATGGATATACATGAAGGACAAAGGAGTTTAAACTTGTTTTGACTGAAGGAATTCATTTTATAGCAAAAATACCAATTTGGCCTTAACTCGCAAAAGTAAGGCTATTCCTGTTTTTCTTTGTCATACAAGGTCATTTAAAGAGGTTTACGCATGGAACCTAGTTAGAATGGATATATATGAAGGACAAAGGAGTTTGAACTTGTTTTGACTGAAGGAATTCATTTTATAGCAAAAATACCAATTTGGCCTTAACTCGCAAAAGTAAGACTATTCCTGTTTTTCTTTGTCATACAAGGTCATTTAAAGAGGTTTATGCATGGAACCTAGTTAGAATGGATATACATGAAGGACAAAGGAGTTTAAACTTGTTTTGACTGAAGGAATTCATTTTATAGCAAAAATACCAATTTGGACTTAACTCGCAAAAGTAAGGCTATTCCTGTTTTTCTTTGTCATACAAGGTCATTTAAAGAGGTTCATGCAACGAACCTTGTTAGAATTGATATATATGAAGGACAAAGGAGTTTGAACTTGTTTTGACTGAAGGATTTCATTTTATAGCAAAAATACCAATTTGGACTTAACTCGCAAAAGTAAGGCTATTCCTGATTTTCTTTGTCATACAAGGTCATTTAAAGAGGTTTATGCATGGAACCTAGTTAGAATGGATATATATGAAGGACAAAGGAGTTTGAACTTGTTTTGACTGAAGGAATTCATTTTATAGCAAAAATACGAATTTGGACTTAACTCGCAAAAGTAAGACTATTCCTGTTTTTCTTTGTCATACAAGGTCATTTAAAGAGGTTTATGCATGGAACCTAGTTATAATTGATATATATGAAGGACAAAGGAGTTTGAACTTGTTTTGACTGAAGGAATTCATTTTATAGCAAAAATACCAATTTAGACTCAACTCGCAAAATTAAGACTATTCCTGTTTTTCTTTGTCATACAAGGTCATTTAAAGAGGTTTATGCATGGAACCTAGTTAGAATGGATATATATAAAGGACAAAGGAGTTTGAACTTGTTTTGACTGAAGGAATTCATTTTATAGCAAAAATACCAATTTGGCCTTAACTCGCAAAAGTAAGGCTATTCCTGTTTTTCTTTGTCACACAAGGTAATTTAAAGAGGTTTACGCATGGAACCTAGTTAGAATGGATATATATGAAGGACAAAGGAGTTTGAACTTGTTTTGACTGAAGGAATTCATTTTATAGCAAAAATACCAATTTGGACTTAACTCGCAAAAGTAAGACTATTCCTGTTTTTCTTTGTCATACAAGGTCATTTAAAGAGGTTTACGCATGGAACGTAGTTAGAATGGATATATATGAAGGACAAAGGAGTTTGAACTTGTTTTTACTGAAGGAATTCATTTTATAGCAAAAATACGAATTTGGACTTAACTCGCAAAAGTAAGACTATTCCTGTTTTTCTTTGTCATACAAGGTCATTTAAAAGGGTTTATGCATGGAACCTAGTTAGAATTGATATATATGAAGGACAAAGGAGTTTGAACTTGTTTTGACTGAAGGAATTCATTTTATAGCAAAAATACCAATTTGGCCTTAACTCGCAAAAGTAAGGCTATTCCTGTTTTTCTTTGTCACACAAGGTAATTTAAAGAGGTTTACGCATGGAACCTAGTTAGAATTGATATATATGAAGGACAAAGGAGTTTGAACTTGTTTTGACTGAAGGAATTCATTTTATAGCAAAAATACCAATTTAGACTTAACTCGCAAAAGTAAGACTATTCCTGTTTTTCTTTGTCATACAAGGTCATTTAAAGAGGTTTATGCATGGAACCTAGTTAGAATGGATATACATGAAGGACAAAGGAGTTTAAACTTGTTTTGACTGAAGGAATTCATTTTATAGCAAAAATACCAATTTGTCCTTAACTTGCAAAAGTAAGGCTATTCCTTTTTTTCTTTGTCATACAAGGTCATTTAAAGAGGTTTACGCATGGAACCTAGTTAGAATTGATATATTTGAAGGACAAAGGAGTTTGAACTTGTTTTGACTGAAGGAATTCATTTTATAGCAAAAATACCAATTTGGACTTAACTCGCAAAAGTAAGACTATTCCTGTTTTTCTTTGTCATACAAGGTCATTTAAAGAGGTTTACGCATGGAACCTAGTTAGAATGGATATATATGAAGGACAAAGGAGTTTGAACTTGTTTTGACTGAAGGAATTGGTGTTTATAAGGAAAAATCCGAATTTCGTCGTATCTCGCAAAAGTAAGGCTATTCCTGTTTTTCTTTGTCATACAAGGTCATTTAAAAGGGTTTATGCATGGAACCTAGTTAGAATTGATATATATGAAGGACAAAGGAGTTTGAACTTGTTTTGACTGAAGGAATTCATTTTATAGCAAAAATACCAATTTGGCCTTAACTCGCAAAAGTAAGGCTATTCCTGTTTTTCTTTGTCATACAAGGTAATTTAAAGAGGTTTACGCATGGAACCTAGTTAGAATTGATATATATGAAGGACAAAGGAGTTTGAACCTGTTTTGACTGAAGGAATTCATTTTATAGCAAAAATACCAATTTGGCCTTAACTCGCAAAAGTAAGACTATTCCTGTTTTTCTTTGTCATACAAGGTCATTTAAAGAGGTTTATGCATGGAACCTAGTTAGAATGGATATATATGAAGGACAAAGGAGTTTGAACTTGTTTTGACTGAAGGAATTCATTTTATAGCAAAAATACGAATTTGGACTTAACTCGCAAAAGTAAGACTATTCCTGTTTTTCTTTGTCATACAAGGTCATTTAAAGAGGTTTATGCATGGAACCTAGTTAGAATGGATATATATAAAGGACAAAGGAGTTTGAACTTGTTTTGACTGAAGGAATTCATTTTATAGCAAAAATACCAATTTGGCCTTAACTCGCAAAAGTAAGGCTATTCCTGTTTTTCTTTGTCACACAAGGTAATTTAAAGAGGTTTACGCATGGAACCTAGTTAGAATGGATATATATGAAGGACAAAGGAGTTTGAACTTGTTTTGACTGAAGGAATTCATTTTATAGCAAAAATACCAATTTGGACTTAACTCGCAAAAGTAAGACTATTCCTGTTTTTCTTTGTCATACAAGGTCATTTAAAGAGGTTTACGCATGGAACCTAGTTAGAATGGATATATATGAAGGACAAAGGAGTTTGAACTTGTTTTGACTGAAGGAATTCATTTTATAGCAAAAATACCAATTTGGACTTAACTCGCAAAAGTAAGACTATTCCTGTTTTTCTTTGTCATACAAGGTCATTTAAAGAGGTTTATGCATGGAACCTAGTTAGAATGGATATACATGAAGGACAAAGGAGTTTAAACTTGTTTTGACTGAAGGAATTCATTTTATAGCAAAAATACCAATTTGGCCTTAACTCGCAAAAGTAAGGCTATTCCTGTTTTTCTTTGTCATACAAGGTCATTTAAAGAGGTTTACGCATGGAACCTAGTTAGAATGGATATATATGAAGGACAAAGGAGTTTGAACTTGTTTTGACTGAAGGAATTCATTTTATAGCAAAAATACCAATTTGGCCTTAACTCGCAAAAGTAAGACTATTCCTGTTTTTCTTTGTCATACAAGGTCATTTAAAGAGGTTTATGCATGGAACCTAGTTAGAATGGATATACATGAAGGACAAAGGAGTTTAAACTTGTTTTGACTGAAGGAATTCATTTTATAGCAAAAATACCAATTTGGACTTAACTCGCAAAAGTAAGGCTATTCCTGTTTTTCTTTGTCATACAAGGTCATTTAAAGAGGTTCATGCAACGAACCTTGTTAGAATTGATATATATGAAGGACAAAGGAGTTTGAACTTGTTTTGACTGAAGGATTTCATTTTATAGCAAAAATACCAATTTGGACTTAACTCGCAAAAGTAAGGCTATTCCTGATTTTCTTTGTCATACAAGGTCATTTAAAGAGGTTTATGCATGGAACCTAGTTAGAATGGATATATATGAAGGACAAAGGAGTTTGAACTTGTTTTGACTGAAGGAATTCATTTTATAGCAAAAATACGAATTTGGACTTAACTCGCAAAAGTAAGACTATTCCTGTTTTTCTTTGTCATACAAGGTCATTTAAAGAGGTTTATGCATGGAACCTAGTTAGAATTGATATATATGAAGGACAAAGGAGTTTGAACTTGTTTTGACTGAAGGAATTCATTTTATAGCAAAAATACCAATTTAGACTCAACTCGCAAAAGTAAGACTATTCCTGTTTTTCTTTGTCATACAAGGTCATTTAAAGAGGTTTATGCATGGAACCTAGTTAGAATGGATATATATAAAGGACAAAGGAGTTTGAACTTGTTTTGACTGAAGGAATTCATTTTATAGCAAAAATACCAATTTGGCCTTAACTCGCAAAAGTAAGGCTATTCCTGTTTTTCTTTGTCATACAAGGTCATTTAAAGAGGTTTACGCATGGAACCTAGTTAGAATGGATATATATGAAGGACAAAGGAGTTTGAACTTGTTTTGACTGAAGGAATTCATTTTATAGCAAAAATACCAATTTGGACTTAACTCGCAAAAGTAAGACTATTCCTGTTTTTCTTTGTCATACAAGGTCATTTAAAGAGGTTTACGCATGGAACCTAGTTAGAATGGATATATATGAAGGACAAAGGAGTTTGAACTTGTTTTGACTGAAGGAATTCATTTTATAGCAAAAATACGAATTTGGACTTAACTCGCAAAAGTAAGACTATTCCTGTTTTTCTTTGTCATACAAGGTCATTTAAAGAGGTTTATGCATGGAACCTAGTTAGAATGGATATACATGAAGGACAAAGGAGTTTAAACTTGTTTTGACTGAAGGAATTCATTTTATAGCAAAAATACCAATTTGGCCTTAACTCGCAAAAGTAAGGCTATTCCTGTTTTTCTTTGTCATACAAGGTCATTTAAAGAGGTTTACGCATGGAACCTAGTTAGAATGGATATATATGAAGGACAAAGGAGTTTGAACTTGTTTTGACTGAAGGAATTCATTTTATAGCAAAAATACCAATTTGGCCTTAACTCGCAAAAGTAAGACTATTCCTGTTTTTCTTTGTCATACAAGGTCATTTAAAGAGGTTTATGCATGGAACCTAGTTAGAATGGATATACATGAAGGACAAAGGAGTTTAAACTTGTTTTGACTGAAGGAATTCATTTTATAGCAAAAATACCAATTTGGACTTAACTCGCAAAAGTAAGGCTATTCCTGTTTTTCTTTGTCATACAAGGTCATTTAAAGAGGTTCATGCAACGAACCTTGTTAGAATTGATATATATGAAGGACAAAGGAGTTTGAACTTGTTTTGACTGAAGGATTTCATTTTATAGCAAAAATACCAATTTGGACTTAACTCGCAAAAGTAAGGCTATTCCTGATTTTCTTTGTCATACAAGGTCATTTAAAGAGGTTTATGCATGGAACCTAGTTAGAATGGATATATATGAAGGACAAAGGAGTTTGAACTTGTTTTGACTGAAGGAATTCATTTTATAGCAAAAATACGAATTTGGACTTAACTCGCAAAAGTAAGACTATTCCTGTTTTTCTTTGTCATACAAGGTCATTTAAAGAGGTTTATGCATGGAACCTAGTTAGAATTGATATATATGAAGGACAAAGGAGTTTGAACTTGTTTTGACTGAAGGAATTCATTTTATAGCAAAAATACCAATTTAGACTCAACTCGCAAAAGTAAGACTATTCCTGTTTTTCTTTGTCATACAAGGTCATTTAAAGAGGTTTATGCATGGAACCTAGTTAGAATGGATATATATAAAGGACAAAGGAGTTTGAACTTGTTTTGACTGAAGGAATTCATTTTATAGCAAAAATACCAATTTGGCCTTAACTCGCAAAAGTAAGGCTATTCCTGTTTTTCTTTGTCACACAAGGTAATTTAAAGAGGTTTACGCATGGAACCTAGTTAGAATGGATATATATGAAGGACAAAGGAGTTTGAACTTGTTTTGACTGAAGGAATTCATTTTATAGCAAAAATACCAATTTGGACTTAACTCGCAAAAGTAAGACTATTCCTGTTTTTCTTTGTCATACAAGGTCATTTAAAGAGGTTTACGCATGGAACGTAGTTAGAATGGATATATATGAAGGACAAAGGAGTTTGAACTTGTTTTTACTGAAGGAATTCATTTTATAGCAAAAATACGAATTTGGACTTAACTCGCAAAAGTAAGACTATTCCTGTTTTTCTTTGTCATACAAGGTCATTTAAAAGGGTTTATGCATGGAACCTAGTTAGAATTGATATATATGAAGGACAAAGGAGTTTGAACTTGTTTTGACTGAAGGAATTCATTTTATAGCAAAAATACCAATTTGGCCTTAACTCGCAAAAGTAAGGCTATTCCTGTTTTTCTTTGTCACACAAGGTAATTTAAAGAGGTTTACGCATGGAACCTAGTTAGAATTGATATATATGAAGGACAAAGGAGTTTGAACTTGTTTTGACTGAAGGAATTCATTTTATAGCAAAAATACCAATTTAGACTTAACTCGCAAAAGTAAGACTATTCCTGTTTTTCTTTGTCATACAAGGTCATTTAAAGAGGTTTATGCATGGAACCTAGTTAGAATGGATATACATGAAGGACAAAGGAGTTTAAACTTGTTTTGACTGAAGGAATTCATTTTATAGCAAAAATACCAATTTGTCCTTAACTTGCAAAAGTAAGGCTATTCCTTTTTTTCTTTGTCATACAAGGTCATTTAAAGAGGTTTACGCATGGAACCTAGTTAGAATTGATATATTTGAAGGACAAAGGAGTTTGAACTTGTTTTGACTGAAGGAATTCATTTTATAGCAAAAATACCAATTTGGACTTAACTCGCAAAAGTAAGACTATTCCTGTTTTTCTTTGTCATACAAGGTCATTTAAAGAGGTTTACGCATGGAACCTAGTTAGAATGGATATATATGAAGGACAAAGGAGTTTGAACTTGTTTTGACTGAAGGAATTGGTGTTTATAAGGAAAAATCCGAATTTCGTCGTATCTCGCAAAAGTAAGGCTATTCCTGTTTTTCTTTGTCATACAAGGTCATTTAAAAGGGTTTATGCATGGAACCTAGTTAGAATTGATATATATGAAGGACAAAGGAGTTTGAACTTGTTTTGACTGAAGGAATTCATTTTATAGCAAAAATACCAATTTGGCCTTAACTCGCAAAAGTAAGGCTATTCCTGTTTTTCTTTGTCATACAAGGTAATTTAAAGAGGTTTACGCATGGAACCTAGTTAGAATTGATATATATGAAGGACAAAGGAGTTTGAACCTGTTTTGACTGAAGGAATTCATTTTATAGCAAAAATACCAATTTGGCCTTAACTCGCAAAAGTAAGACTATTCCTGTTTTTCTTTGTCATACAAGGTCATTTAAAGAGGTTTATGCATGGAACCTAGTTAGAATGGATATACATGAAGGACAAAGGAGTTTAAACTTGTTTTGACTGAAGGAATTCATTTTATAGCAAAAATACCAATTTGTCCTTAACTTGCAAAAGTAAGGCTATTCCTTTTTTTCTTTGTCATACAAGGTCATTTAAAGAGGTTTACGCATGGAACCTAGTTAGAATTGATATATTTGAAGGACAAAGGAGTTTGAACTTGTTTTGACTGAAGGAATTCATTTTATAGCAAAAATACCAATTTGGACTTAACTCGCAAAAGTAAGACTATTCCTGTTTTTCTTTGTCATACAAGGTCATTTAAAGAGGTTTACGCATGGAACCTAGTTAGAATGGATATATATGAAGGACAAAGGAGTTTGAACTTGTTTTGACTGAAGGAATTGGTGTTTATAAGGAAAAATCCGAATTTCGTCGTATCTCGCAAAAGTAAGGCTATTCCTGTTTTTCTTTGTCATACAAGGTCATTTAAAAGGGTTTATGCATGGAACCTAGTTAGAATTGATATATATGAAGGACAAAGGAGTTTGAACTTGTTTTGACTGAAGGAATTCATTTTATAGCAAAAATACCAATTTGGCCTTAACTCGCAAAAGTAAGGCTATTCCTGTTTTTCTTTGTCATACAAGGTAATTTAAAGAGGTTTACGCATGGAACCTAGTTAGAATTGATATATATGAAGGACAAAGGAGTTTGAACCTGTTTTGACTGAAGGAATTCATTTTATAGCAAAAATACCAATTTGGCCTTAACTCGCAAAAGTAAGACTATTCCTGTTTTTCTTTGTCATACAAGGTCATTTAAAGAGGTTTATGCATGGAACCTAGTTAGAATGGATATACATGAAGGACAAAGGAGTTTAAACTTGTTTTGACTGAAGGAATTCATTTTATAGCAAAAATACCAATTTGGCCTTAACTCGCAAAAGTAAGGCTATTCCTGTTTTTCTTTGTCATACAAGGTCATTTAAAGAGGTTTACGCATGGAACCTAGTTAGAATGGATATATATGAAGGACAAAGGAGTTTGAACTTGTTTTGACTGAAGGAATTCATTTTATAGTAAAAATACCAATTTGGCCTTATCTCGCAAAAGTAAGACTATTCCTGTTTTTCTTTGTCATACAAGGTCATTTAAAGAGGTTTATGCATGGAACCTAGTTAGAATGGATATACATGAAGGACAAAGGAGTTTAAACTTGTTTTGACTGAAGGAATTCATTTTATAGCAAAAATACCAATTTGGCCTTAACTCGCAAAAGTAAGGCTATTCCTGTTTTTCTTTGTCATACAAGGTCATTTAAAGAGGTTTATGCAACGAACCTTGTTAGAATTGATATATATGAAGGACAAAGGAGTTTGAACTTGTTTTGACTGAAGGATTTCATTTTATAGCAAAAATACCAATTTGGACTTAACTCGCAAAAGTAAGGCTATTCCTGATTTTCTTTGTCATACAAGGTCATTTAAAGAGGTTTATGCATGGAACCTAGTTAGAATGGATATATATGAAGGACAAAGGAGTTTGAACTTGTTTTGACTGAAGGAATTCATTTTATAGCAAAAATACGAATTTGGACTTAACTCGCAAAAGTAAGACTATTCCTGTTTTTCTTTGTCATACAAGGTCATTTAAAGAGGTTTATGCATGGAACCTAGTTAGAATTGATATATATGAAGGACAAAGGAGTTTGAACTTGTTTTGACTGAAGGAATTCATTTTATAGCAAAAATACCAATTTAGACTCAACTCGCAAAAGTAAGACTATTCCTGTTTTTCTTTGTCATACAAGGTCATTTAAAGAGGTTTATGCATGGAACCTAGTTAGAATGGATATATATAAAGGACAAAGGAGTTTGAACTTGTTTTGACTGAAGGAATTCATTTTATAGCAAAAATACCAATTTGGCCTTAACTCGCAAAAGTAAGGCTATTCCTGTTTTTCTTTGTCATACAAGGTCATTTAAAGAGGTTTACGCATGGAACCTAGTTAGAATGGATATATATGAAGGACAAAGGAGTTTGAACTTGTTTTGACTGAAGGAATTCATTTTATAGCAAAAATACCAATTTAGACTTAACTCGCAAAAGTAAGACTATTCCTGTTTTTCTTTGTCATACAAGGTCATTTAAAGAGGTTTATGCATGGAACCTAGTTAGAATGGATATACATGAAGGACAAAGGAGTTTAAACTTGTTTTGACTGAAGGAATTCATTTTATAGCAAAAATACCAATTTGGACTTAACTCGCAAAAGTAAGACTATTCCTGTTTTTCTTTGTCATACAAGGTCATTTAAAGAGGTTTACGTATGGAACCTAGTTAGAATGGATATATATGAAGGACAAAGGAGTTTGAACTTGTTTTGACTGAAGGAATTGGTGTTTATAAGGAAAAATCCGAATTTCGTCGTATCTCGCAAAAGTAAGGCTATTCCTGTTTTTCTTTGTCATACAAGGTCATTTAAAAGGGTTTATGCATGGAACCTAGTTAGAATTGATATATATGAAGGACAAAGGAGTTTGAACTTGTTTTGACTGAAGGAATTCATTTTATAGCAAAAATACCAATTTGGCCTTAACTCGCAAAAGTAAGGCTATTCCTGTTTTTCTTTGTCATACAAGGTAATTTAAAGAGGTTTACGCATGGAACCTAGTTAGAATTGATATATATGAAGGACAAAGGAGTTTGAACCTGTTTTGACTGAAGGAATTCATTTTATAGCAAAAATACCAATTTGGCCTTAACTCGCAAAAGTAAGACTATTCCTGTTTTTCTTTGTCATACAAGGTCATTTAAAGAGGTTTATGCATGGAACCTAGTTAGAATGGATATACATGAAGGACAAAGGAGTTTAAACTTGTTTTGACTGAAGGAATTCATTTTATAGCAAAAATACCAATTTGGCCTTAACTCGCAAAAGTAAGGCTATTCCTGTTTTTCTTTGTCATACAAGGTCATTTAAAGAGGTTTACGCATGGAACCTAGTTAGAATGGATATATATGAAGGACAAAGGAGTTTGAACTTGTTTTGACTGAAGGAATTCATTTTATAGCAAAAATACCAATTTGGCCTTAACTCGCAAAAGTAAGACTATTCCTGTTTTTCTTTGTCATACAAGGTCATTTAAAGAGGTTTATGCATGGAACCTAGTTAGAATGGATATACATGAAGGACAAAGGAGTTTAAACTTGTTTTGACTGAAGGAATTCATTTTATAGCAAAAATACCAATTTGGACTTAACTCGCAAAAGTAAGGCTATTCCTGTTTTTCTTTGTCATACAAGGTCATTTAAAGAGGTTCATGCAACGAACCTTGTTAGAATTGATATATATGAAGGACAAAGGAGTTTGAACTTGTTTTGACTGAAGGATTTCATTTTATAGCAAAAATACCAATTTGGACTTAACTCGCAAAAGTAAGGCTATTCCTGATTTTCTTTGTCATACAAGGTCATTTAAAGAGGTTTATGCATGGAACCTAGTTAGAATGGATATATATGAAGGACAAAGGAGTTTGAACTTGTTTTGACTGAAGGAATTCATTTTATAGCAAAAATACGAATTTGGACTTAACTCGCAAAAGTAAGACTATTCCTGTTTTTCTTTGTCATACAAGGTCATTTAAAGAGGTTTATGCATGGAACCTAGTTAGAATTGATATATATGAAGGACAAAGGAGTTTGAACTTGTTTTGACTGAAGGAATTCATTTTATAGCAAAAATACCAATTTAGACTCAACTCGCAAAAGTAAGACTATTCCTGTTTTTCTTTGTCATACAAGGTCATTTAAAGAGGTTTATGCATGGAACCTAGTTAGAATGGATATATATAAAGGACAAAGGAGTTTGAACTTGTTTTGACTGAAGGAATTCATTTTATAGCAAAAATACCAATTTGGCCTTAACTCGCAAAAGTAAGGCTATTCCTGTTTTTCTTTGTCACACAAGGTAATTTAAAGAGGTTTACGCATGGAACCTAGTTAGAATGGATATATATGAAGGACAAAGGAGTTTGAACTTGTTTTGACTGAAGGAATTCATTTTATAGCAAAAATACCAATTTGGACTTAACTCGCAAAAGTAAGACTATTCCTGTTTTTCTTTGTCATACAAGGTCATTTAAAGAGGTTTACGCATGGAACGTAGTTAGAATGGATATATATGAAGGACAAAGGAGTTTGAACTTGTTTTTACTGAAGGAATTCATTTTATAGCAAAAATACGAATTTGGACTTAACTCGCAAAAGTAAGACTATTCCTGTTTTTCTTTGTCATACAAGGTCATTTAAAAGGGTTTATGCATGGAACCTAGTTAGAATTGATATATATGAAGGACAAAGGAGTTTGAACTTGTTTTGACTGAAGGAATTCATTTTATAGCAAAAATACCAATTTGGCCTTAACTCGCAAAAGTAAGGCTATTCCTGTTTTTCTTTGTCACACAAGGTAATTTAAAGAGGTTTACGCATGGAACCTAGTTAGAATTGATATATATGAAGGACAAAGGAGTTTGAACTTGTTTTGACTGAAGGAATTCATTTTATAGCAAAAATACCAATTTAGACTTAACTCGCAAAAGTAAGACTATTCCTGTTTTTCTTTGTCATACAAGGTCATTTAAAGAGGTTTATGCATGGAACCTAGTTAGAATGGATATACATGAAGGACAAAGGAGTTTAAACTTGTTTTGACTGAAGGAATTCATTTTATAGCAAAAATACCAATTTGTCCTTAACTTGCAAAAGTAAGGCTATTCCTTTTTTTCTTTGTCATACAAGGTCATTTAAAGAGGTTTACGCATGGAACCTAGTTAGAATTGATATATTTGAAGGACAAAGGAGTTTGAACTTGTTTTGACTGAAGGAATTCATTTTATAGCAAAAATACCAATTTGGACTTAACTCGCAAAAGTAAGACTATTCCTGTTTTTCTTTGTCATACAAGGTCATTTAAAGAGGTTTACGCATGGAACCTAGTTAGAATGGATATATATGAAGGACAAAGGAGTTTGAACTTGTTTTGACTGAAGGAATTGGTGTTTATAAGGAAAAATCCGAATTTCGTCGTATCTCGCAAAAGTAAGGCTATTCCTGTTTTTCTTTGTCATACAAGGTCATTTAAAAGGGTTTATGCATGGAACCTAGTTAGAATTGATATATATGAAGGACAAAGGAGTTTGAACTTGTTTTGACTGAAGGAATTCATTTTATAGCAAAAATACCAATTTGGCCTTAACTCGCAAAAGTAAGGCTATTCCTGTTTTTCTTTGTCATACAAGGTAATTTAAAGAGGTTTACGCATGGAACCTAGTTAGAATTGATATATATGAAGGACAAAGGAGTTTGAACCTGTTTTGACTGAAGGAATTCATTTTATAGCAAAAATACCAATTTGGCCTTAACTCGCAAAAGTAAGACTATTCCTGTTTTTCTTTGTCATACAAGGTCATTTAAAGAGGTTTATGCATGGAACCTAGTTAGAATGGATATACATGAAGGACAAAGGAGTTTAAACTTGTTTTGACTGAAGGAATTCATTTTATAGCAAAAATACCAATTTGGCCTTAACTCGCAAAAGTAAGGCTATTCCTGTTTTTCTTTGTCATACAAGGTCATTTAAAGAGGTTTACGCATGGAACCTAGTTAGAATGGATATATATGAAGGACAAAGGAGTTTGAACTTGTTTTGACTGAAGGAATTCATTTTATAGTAAAAATACCAATTTGGCCTTATCTCGCAAAAGTAAGACTATTCCTGTTTTTCTTTGTCATACAAGGTCATTTAAAGAGGTTTATGCATGGAACCTAGTTAGAATGGATATACATGAAGGACAAAGGAGTTTAAACTTGTTTTGACTGAAGGAATTCATTTTATAGCAAAAATACCAATTTGGCCTTAACTCGCAAAAGTAAGGCTATTCCTGTTTTTCTTTGTCATACAAGGTCATTTAAAGAGGTTTATGCAACGAACCTTGTTAGAATTGATATATATGAAGGACAAAGGAGTTTGAACTTGTTTTGACTGAAGGATTTCATTTTATAGCAAAAATACCAATTTGGACTTAACTCGCAAAAGTAAGGCTATTCCTGATTTTCTTTGTCATACAAGGTCATTTAAAGAGGTTTATGCATGGAACCTAGTTAGAATGGATATATATGAAGGACAAAGGAGTTTGAACTTGTTTTGACTGAAGGAATTCATTTTATAGCAAAAATACGAATTTGGACTTAACTCGCAAAAGTAAGACTATTCCTGTTTTTCTTTGTCATACAAGGTCATTTAAAGAGGTTTATGCATGGAACCTAGTTAGAATTGATATATATGAAGGACAAAGGAGTTTGAACTTGTTTTGACTGAAGGAATTCATTTTATAGCAAAAATACCAATTTAGACTCAACTCGCAAAAGTAAGACTATTCCTGTTTTTCTTTGTCATACAAGGTCATTTAAAGAGGTTTATGCATGGAACCTAGTTAGAATGGATATATATAAAGGACAAAGGAGTTTGAACTTGTTTTGACTGAAGGAATTCATTTTATAGCAAAAATACCAATTTGGCCTTAACTCGCAAAAGTAAGGCTATTCCTGTTTTTCTTTGTCATACAAGGTCATTTAAAGAGGTTTACGCATGGAACCTAGTTAGAATGGATATATATGAAGGACAAAGGAGTTTGAACTTGTTTTGACTGAAGGAA
Organism: Odontesthes bonariensis; assembly: GCF_027942865.1. Taxonomy (NCBI): domain Eukaryota; kingdom Metazoa; phylum Chordata; class Actinopteri; order Atheriniformes; family Atherinopsidae; genus Odontesthes; species Odontesthes bonariensis. The sequence goes on from NC_134516.1 coordinate 34,268,642, forward strand.
TTCATTTTATAGCAAAAATACCAATTTAGACTTAACTCGCAAAAGTAAGACTATTCCTGTTTTTCTTTGTCATACAAGGTCATTTAAAGAGGTTTATGCATGGAACCTAGTTAGAATGGATATACATGAAGGACAAAGGAGTTTAAACTTGTTTTGACTGAAGGAATTCATTTTATAGCAAAAATACCAATTTGGACTTAACTCGCAAAAGTAAGACTATTCCTGTTTTTCTTTGTCATACAAGGTCATTTAAAGAGGTTTACGCATGGAACCTAGTTAGAATGGATATATATGAAGGACAAAGGAGTTTGAACTTGTTTTGACTGAAGGAATTGGTGTTTATAAGGAAAAATCCGAATTTCGTCGTTTCTCGCAAAAGTAAGGCTATTCCTGTTTTTCTTTCTCATACAAGGTCATTTAAAAGGGTTTATGCATGGAACCTAGTTAGAATTGATATATATGAAGGACAAAGGAGTTTGAACTTGTTTTGACTGAAGGAATTCATTTTATAGCAAAAATACCAATTTGGCCTTAACTCGCAAAAGTAAGGCTATTCCTGTTTTTCTTTGTCATACAAGGTAATTTAAAGAGGTTTACGCATGGAACCTAGTTAGAATTGATATATATGAAGGACAAAGGAGTTTGAACCTGTTTTGACTGAAGGAATTCATTTTATAGCAAAAATACCAATTTGGCCTTTACTCGCAAAAGTAAGACTATTCCTGTTTTTCTTTGTCATACAAGGTCATTTAAAGAGGTTTATGCATGGAACCTAGTTAGAATGGATATACATGAAGGACAAAGGAGTTTAAACTTGTTTTGACTGAAGGAATTCATTTTATAGCAAAAATACCAATTTGGCCTTAACTCGCAAAAGTAAGGCTATTCCTGTTTTTCTTTGTCATACAAGGTCATTTAAAGAGGTTTATGCAACGAACCTTGTTAGAATTGATATATATGAAGGACAAAGGAGTTTGAACTTGTTTTGACTGAAGGATTTCATTTTATAGCAAAAATACCAATTTGGACTTAACTCGCAAAAGTAAGGCTATTCCTGATTTTCTTTGTCATACAAGGTCATTTAAAGAGGTTTATGCATGGAACCTAGTTAGAATGGATATATATGAAGGACAAAGGAGTTTGAACTTGTTTTGACTGAAGGAATTCATTTTATAGCAAAAATACGAATTTGGACTTAACTCGCAAAAGTAAGACTATTCCTGTTTTTCTTTGTCATACAAGGTCATTTAAAGAGGTTTACGCATGGAACCTAGTTAGAATTGATATATTTGAAGGACAAAGGAGTTTGAACTTGTTTTGACTGAAGGAATTCATTTTATAGCAAAAATACCAATTTGGACTTAACTCGCAAAAGTAAGACTATTCCTGTTTTTCTTTGTCATACAAGGTCATTTAAAGAGGTTTACGCATGGAACCTAGTTAGAATGGATATATATGAAGGACAAAGGAGTTTGAACTTGTTTTGACTGAAGGAATTGGTGTTTATAAGGAAAAATCCGAATTTCGTCGTTTCTCGCAAAAGTAAGGCTATTCCTGTTTTTCTTTCTCATACAAGGTCATTTAAAAGGGTTTATGCATGGAACCTAGTTAGAATTGATATATATGAAGGACAAAGGAGTTTGAACTTCTTTTGACTGAAGGAATTCATTTTATAGCAAAAATACCAATTTGGCCTTAACTCGCAAAAGTAAGGCTATTCCTGTTTTTCTTTGTCATACAAGGTAATTTAAAGAGGTTTACGCATGGAACCTAGTTAGAATTGATATATATGAAGGACAAAGGAGTTTGAACCTGTTTTGACTGAAGGAATTCATTTTATAGCAAAAATACCAATTTGGCCTTAACTCGCAAAAGTAAGACTATTCCTGTTTTTCTTTGTCATACAAGGTCATTTAAAGAGGTTTATGCATGGAACCTAGTTAGAATGGATATACATGAAGGACAAAGGAGTTTAAACTTGTTTTGACTGAAGGAATTCATTTTATAGCAAAAATACCAATTTGGCCTTAACTCGCAAAAGTAAGGCTATTCCTGTTTTTCTTTGTCATACAAGGTCATTTAAAGAGGTTTATGCAACGAACCTTGTTAGAATTGATATATATGAAGGACAAAGGAGTTTGAACTTGTTTTGACTGAAGGATTTCATTTTATAGCAAAAATACCAATTTGGACTTAACTCGCAAAAGTAAGGCTATTCCTGATTTTCTTTGTCATACAAGGTCATTTAAAGAGGTTTATGCATGGAACCTAGTTAGAATGGATATATATGAAGGACAAAGGAGTTTGAACTTGTTTTGACTGAAGGAATTCATTTTATAGCAAAAATACGAATTTGGACTTAACTCGCAAAAGTAAGACTATTCCTGTTTTTCTTTGTCATACAAGGTCATTTAAAGAGGTTTATGCAACGAACCTAGTTAGAATTGATATATATGAAGGACAAAGGAGTTTGAACTTGTTTTGACTGAAGGAATTCATTTTATAGCAAAAATACCAATTTAGACCCAACTCGCAAAAGTAAGACTATTCCTGTTTTTCTTTGTCATACAAGGTCATTTAAAGAGGTTTATGCATGGAACCTAGTTAGAATGGATATATATAAAGGACAAAGGAGTTTGAACTTGTTTTGACTGAAGGAATTCATTTTATAGCAAAAATACCAATTTGGCCTTAACTCGCAAAAGTAAGGCTATTCCTGTTTTTCTTTGTCATACAAGGTCATTTAAAGAGGTTTACGCATGGAACCTAGTTAGAATGGATATATATGAAGGACAAAGGAGTTTGAACTTGTTTTGACTGAAGGAATTCATTTTATAGCAAAAATACCAATTTAGACTTAACTCGCAAAAGTAAGACTATTCCTGTTTTTCTTTGTCATACAAGGTCATTTAAAGAGGTTTATGCATGGAACCTAGTTAGAATGGATATACATGAAGGACAAAGGAGTTTAAACTTGTTTTGACTGAAGGAATTCATTTTATAGCAAAAATACCAATTTGGACTTAACTCGCAAAAGTAAGACTATTCCTGTTTTTCTTTGTCATACAAGGTCATTTAAAGAGGTTTACGCATGGAACCTAGTTAGAATGGATATATATGAAGGACAAAGGAGTTTGAACTTGTTTTGACTGAAGGAATTGGTGTTTATAAGGAAAAATCCGAATTTCGTCGTTTCTCGCAAAAGTAAGGCTATTCCTGTTTTTCTTTCTCATACAAGGTCATTTAAAAGGGTTTATGCATGGAACCTAGTTAGAATTGATATATATGAAGGACAAAGGAGTTTGAACTTCTTTTGACTGAAGGAATTCATTTTATAGCAAAAATACCAATTTGGCCTTAACTCGCAAAAGTAAGGCTATTCCTGTTTTTCTTTGTCATACAAGGTAATTTAAAGAGGTTTACGCATGGAACCTAGTTAGAATTGATATATATGAAGGACAAAGGAGTTTGAACCTGTTTTGACTGAAGGAATTCATTTTATAGCAAAAATACCAATTTGGCCTTAACTCGCAAAAGTAAGGCTATTCCTGTTTTTCTTTGTCATACAAGGTCATTTAAAGAGGTTTATGCAACGAACCTTGTTAGAATTGATATATATGAAGGACAAAGGAGTTTGAACTTGTTTTGACTGAAGGATTTCATTTTATAGCAAAAATACCAATTTGGACTTAACTCGCAAAAGTAAGGCTATTCCTGATTTTCTTTGTCATACAAGGTCATTTAAAGAGGTTTATGCATGGAACCTAGTTAGAATGGATATATATGAAGGACAAAGGAGTTTGAACTTGTTTTGACTGAAGGAATTCATTTTATAGCAAAAATACCAATTTAGACTTAACTCGCAAAAGTAAGACTATTCCTGTTTTTCTTTGTCATACAAGGTCATTTAAAGAGGTTTATGCATGGAACCTAGTTAGAATGGATATACATGAAGGACAAAGGAGTTTAAACTTGTTTTGACTGAAGGAATTCATTTTATAGCAAAAATACCAATTTGGCCTTAACTCGCAAAAGTAAGACTATTCCTGTTTTTCTTTGTCATACAAGGTCATTTAAAGAGGTTTACGCATGGAACCTAGTTAGAATGGATATATATGAAGGACAAAGGAGTTTGAACTTGTTTTGACTGAAGGAATTGGTGTTTATAAGGAAAAATCCGAATTTCGTCGTTTCTCGCAAAAGTAAGGCTATTCCTGTTTTTCTTTCTCATACAAGGTCATTTAAAAGGGTTTATGCATGGAACCTAGTTAGAATTGATATATATGAAGGACAAAGGAGTTTGAACCTGTTTTGACTGAAGGAATTCATTTTATAGCAAAAATACCAATTTGGCCTTAACTCGCAAAAGTAAGACTATTCCTGTTTTTCTTTGTCATACAAGGTCATTTAAAGAGGTTTATGCATGGAACCTAGTTAGAATGGATATACATGAAGGACAAAGGAGTTTAAACTTGTTTTGACTGAAGGAATTCATTTTATAGCAAAAATACCACTTTGGCCTTAACTCGCAAAAGTAAGGCTATTCCTGTTTTTCTTTGTCATACAAGGTCATTTAAAGAGGTTTATGCAACGAACCTTGTTAGAATTGATATATATGAAGGACAAAGGAGTTTGAACTTGTTTTGACTGAAGGATTTCATTTTATAGCAAAAATACCAATTTGGACTTAACTCGCAAAAGTAAGGCTATTCCTGTTTTTCTTTGTCATACAAGGTCATTTAAAGAGGTTTACGTATGGAACCTAGTTAGAATGGATATATATGAAGGACAAAGGAGTTTGAACTTGTTTTGACTGAAGGATTTCATTTTATAGCAAAAATACCAATTTGGACTTAACTCGCAAAAGTAAGGCTATTCCTGATTTTCTTTGTCATACAAGGTCATTTAAAAAGGTTTATGCATGGAACCTAGTTAGAATGGATATATATGAAGGACAAAGGAGTTTGAACTTGTTTTGACTGAAGGAATTCATTTTATAGCAAAAATACGAATTTGGACTTAACTCGCAAAAGTAAGACTATTCCTGTTTTTCTTTGTCATACAAGGTCATTTAAAGAGGTTTATGCATGGAACCTAGTTAGAATGGATATACATGAAGGACAAAGGAGTTTAAACTTGTTTTGACTGAAGGAATTCATTTTATAGCAAAAATACCAATTTGGCCTTAACTCGCAAAAGTAAGGCTATTCCTGTTTTTCTTTGTCATACAAGGTCATTTAAAGAGGTTTATGCAACGAACCTTGTTAGAATTGATATATATGAAGGACAAAGGAGTTTGAACTTGTTTTGACTGAAGGATTTCATTTTATAGCAAAAATACCAATTTGGACTTAACTCGCAAAAGTAAGGCTATTCCTGATTTTCTTTGTCATACAAGGTCATTTAAAGAGGTTTATGCATGGAACCTAGTTAGAATGGATATATATGAAGGACAAAGGAGTTTGAACTTGTTTTGACTGAAGGAATTCATTTTATAGCAAAAATACGAATTTGGACTTAACTCGCAAAAGTAAGACTATTCCTGTTTTTCTTTGTCATACAAGGTCATTTAAAGAGGTTTATGCATGGAACCTAGTTAGAATGGATATATATGAAGGACAAAGGAGTTTGAACTTGTTTTGACTGAAGGAATTCATTTTATAGCAAAAATACCAATTTAGACTTAACTCGCAAAAGTAAGACTATTCCTGTTTTTCTTTGTCATACAAGGTCATTTAAAGAGGTTTATGCATGGAACCTAGTTAGAATGGATATACATGAAGGACAAAGGAGTTTAAACTTGTTTTGACTGAAGGAATTCATTTTATAGCAAAAATACCAATTTGGCCTTAACTCGCAAAAGTAAGACTATTCCTGTTTTTCTTTGTCATACAAGGTCATTTAAAGAGGTTTACGCATGGAACCTAGTTAGAATGGATATATATGAAGGACAAAGGAGTTTGAACTTGTTTTGACTGAAGGAATTGGTGTTTATAAGGAAAAATCCGAATTTCGTCGTTTCTCGCAAAAGTAAGGCTATTCCTGTTTTTCTTTCTCATACAAGGTCATTTAAAAGGGTTTATGCATGGAACCTAGTTAGGATTGATATATATGAAGGACAAAGGAGTTTGAACCTGTTTTGACTGAAGGAATTCATTTTATAGCAAAAATACCAATTTGGCCTTAACTCGCAAAAGTAAGACTATTCCTGTTTTTCTTTGTCATACAAGGTCATTTAAAGAGGTTTATGCATGGAACCTAGTTAGAATGGATATACATGAAGGACAAAGGAGTTTAAACTTGTTTTGACTGAAGGAATTCATTTTATAGCAAAAATACCAATTTGGCCTTAACTCGCAAAAGTAAGGCTATTCCTGTTTTTCTTTGTCATACAAGGTCATTTAAAGAGGTTTATGCAACGAACCTTGTTAGAATTGATATATATGAAGGACAAAGGAGTTTGAACTTGTTTTGACTGAAGGATTTCATTTTATAGCAAAAATACCAATTTGGACTTAACTCGCAAAAGTAAGGCTATTCCTGATTTTCTTTGTCATACAAGGTCATTTAAAGAGGTTTATGCATGGAACCTAGTTAGAATGGATATATATGAAGGACAAAGGAGTTTGAACTTGTTTTGACTGAAGGAATTCATTTTATAGCAAAAATACGAATTTGGACTTAACTCGCAAAAGTAAGACTATTCCTGTTTTTCTTTGTCATACAAGGTCATTTAAAGAGGTTTATGCATGGAACCTAGTTAGAATGGATATATATGTAGGACAAAGGAGTTTGAACTTGTTTTGACTGAAGGAATTCATTTTATAGCAAAAATACCAATTTGGCCTTAACTCGCAAAAGTAAGGCTATTCCTGTTTTTTTTTTGTCATACAAGGTCATTTAAAGAGGTTTACGCATGGAACCTAGTTAGAATGGATATATATGTAGGACAAAGGAGTTTGAACTTGTTTTGACTGAAGGAATTCATTTTATAGCAAAAATACCAATTTGGCCTTAACTCGCAAAAGTAAGGCTATTCCTGTTTTTCTTTGTCATACAAGGTCATTTAAAGAGGTTTACGCATGGAACCTAGTTAGAATTGATATATTTGAAGGACAAAGGAGTTTGAACTTGTTTTGACTGAAGGAATTCATTTTATAGCAAAAATACCAATTTGGACTTAACTCGCAAAAGTAAGACTATTCCTGTTTTTCTTTGTCATACAAGGTCATTTAAAGAGGTTTACGCATGGAACCTAGTTAGAATGGATATATATGAAGGACAAAGGAGTTTGAACTTCTTTTGACTGAAGGAATTGGTGTTTATAAGGAAAAATCCGAATTTCGTCGTTTCTCGCAAAAGTAAGGCTATTCCTGTTTTTCTTTCTCATACAAGGTCATTTAAAAGGGTTTATGCATGGAACCTAGTTAGAATTGATATATATGAAGGACAAAGGAGTTTGAACTTGTTTTGACTGAAGGAATTCATTTTATAGCAAAAATACCAATTTGGCCTTAACTCGCAAAAGTAAGGCTATTCCTGTTTTTCTTTGTCATACAAGGTAATTTAAAGAGGTTTACGCATGGAACCTAGTTAGAATTGATATATATGAAGGACAAAGGAGTTTGAACCTGTTTTGACTGAAGGAATTCATTTTATAGCAAAAATACCAATTTGGCCTTAACTCGCAAAAGTAAGACTATTCCTGTTTTTCTTTGTCATACAAGGTCATTTAAAGAGGTTTATGCATGGAACCTAGTTAGAATGGATATACATGAAGGACAAAGGAGTTTAAACTTGTTTTGACTGAAGGAATTCATTTTATAGCAAAAATACCAATTTGGCCTTAACTCGCAAAAGTAAGGCTATTCCTGTTTTTCTTTGTCATACAAGGTCATTTAAAGAGGTTTATGCAACGAACCTTGTTAGAATTGATATATATGAAGGACAAAGGAGTTTGAACTTGTTTTGACTGAAGGATTTCATTTTATAGCAAAAATACCAATTTGGACTTAACTCGCAAAAGTAAGGCTATTCCTGATTTTCTTTGTCATACAAGGTCATTTAAAGAGGTTTATGCATGGAACCTAGTTAGAATGGATATATATGAAGGACAAAGGAGTTTGAACTTGTTTTGACTGAAGGAATTCATTTTATAGCAAAAATACGAATTTGGACTTAACTCGCAAAAGTAAGACTATTCCTGTTTTTCTTTGTCATACAAGGTCATTTAAAGAGGTTTATGCATGGAACCTAGTTAGAATGGATATATATGAAGGACAAAGGAGTTTGAACTTGTTTTGACTGAAGGAATTCATTTTATAGCAAAAATACCAATTTAGACTTAACTCGCAAAAGTAAGACTATTCCTGTTTTTCTTTGTAATACAAGGTCATTTAAAGAGGTTTATGCATGGAACCTAGTTAGAATGGATATACATGAAGGACAAAGGAGTTTAAACTTGTTTTGACTGAAGGAATTCATTTTATAGCAAAAATACCAATTTGGCCTTAACTCGCAAAAGTAAGACTATTCCTGTTTTTCTTTGTCATACAAGGTCATTTAAAGAGGTTTATGCATGGAACCTAGTTAGAATGGATATATATGAAGGACAAAGGAGTTTGAACTTGTTTTGACTGAAGGAATTGGTGTTTATAAGGAAAAATCCGAATTTCGTCGTTTCTCGCAAAAGTAAGGCTATTCCTGTTTTTCTTTCTCATACAAGGTCATTTAAAAGGGTTTATGCATGGAACCTAGTTAGAATTGATATATATGAAGGACAAAGGAGTTTGAACCTGTTTTGACTGAAGGAATTCATTTTATAGCAAAAATACCAATTTGGCCTTAACTCGCAAAAGTAAGGCTATTCCTGTTTTTCTTTGTCATACAAGGTAATTTAAAGAGGTTTACGCATGGAACCTAGTTAGAATTGATATATATGAAGGACAAAGGAGTTTGAACCTGTTTTGACTGAAGGAATTCATTTTATAGCAAAAATACCAATTTGGCCTTAACTCGCAAAAGTAAGACTATTCCTGTTTTTCTTTGTCATACAAGGTCATTTAAAGAGGTTTATGCATGGAACCTAGTTAGAATGGATATACATGAAGGACAAAGGAGTTTAAACTTGTTTTGACTGAAGGAATTCATTTTATAGCAAAAATACCAATTTGGCCTTAACTCGCAAAAGTAAGGCTATTCCTGTTTTTCTTTGTCATACAAGGTCATTTAAAGAGGTTTATGCAACGAACCTTGTTAGAATTGATATATATGAAGGACAAAGGAGTTTGAACTTGTTTTGACTGAAGGATTTCATTTTATAGCAAAAATACCAATTTGGACTTAACTCGCAAAAGTAAGGCTATTCCTGATTTTCTTTGTCATACAAGGTCATTTAAAGAGGTTTATGCATGGAACCTAGTTAGAATGGATATATATGAAGGACAAAGGAGTTTGAACTTGTTTTGACTGAAGGAATTCATTTTATAGCAAAAATACCAATTTAGACTTAACTCGCAAAAGTAAGACTATTCCTGTTTTTCTTTGTCATACAAGGTCATTTAAAGAGGTTTATGCATGGAACCTAGTTAGAATGGATATACATGAAGGACAAAGGAGTTTAAACTTGTTTTGACTGAAGGAATTCATTTTATAGCAAAAATACCAATTTGGCCTTAACTCGCAAAAGTAAGACTATTCCTGTTTTTCTTTGTCATACAAGGTCATTTAAAGAGGTTTACGCATGGAACCTAGTTAGAATGGATATATATGAAGGACAAAGGAGTTTGAACTTGTTTTGACTGAAGGAATTGGTGTTTATAAGGAAAAATCCGAATTTCGTCGTTTCTCGCAAAAGTAAGGCTATTCCTGTTTTTCTTTCTCATACAAGGTCATTTAAAAGGGTTTATGCATGGAACCTAGTTAGAATTGATATATATGAAGGACAAAGGAGTTTGAACCTGTTTTGACTGAAGGAATTCATTTTATAGCAAAAATACCAATTTGGCCTTAACTCGCAAAAGTAAGACTATTCCTGTTTTTCTTTGTCATACAAGGTCATTTAAAGAGGTTTATGCATGGAACCTAGTTAGAATGGATATACATGAAGGACAAAGGAGTTTAAACTTGTTTTGACTGAAGGAATTCATTTTATAGCAAAAATACCACTTTGGCCTTAACTCGCAAAAGTAAGGCTATTCCTGTTTTTCTTTGTCATACAAGGTCATTTAAAGAGGTTTATGCAACGAACCTTGTTAGAATTGATATATATGAAGGACAAAGGAGTTTGAACTTGTTTTGACTGAAGGATTTCATTTTATAGCAAAAATACCAATTTGGACTTAACTCGCAAAAGTAAGGCTATTCCTGTTTTTCTTTGTCATACAAGGTCATTTAAAGAGGTTTACGTATGGAACCTAGTTAGAATGGATATATATGAAGGACAAAGGAGTTTGAACTTGTTTTGACTGAAGGATTTCATTTTATAGCAAAAATACCAATTTGGACTTAACTCGCAAAAGTAAGGCTATTCCTGATTTTCTTTGTCATACAAGGTCATTTAAAAAGGTTTATGCATGGAACCTAGTTAGAATGGATATATATGAAGGACAAAGGAGTTTGAACTTGTTTTGACTGAAGGAATTCATTTTATAGCAAAAATACGAATTTGGACTTAACTCGCAAAAGTAAGACTATTCCTGTTTTTCTTTGTCATACAAGGTCATTTAAAGAGGTTTATGCATGGAACCTAGTTAGAATGGATATATATGTAGGACAAAGGAGTTTGAACTTGTTTTGACTGAAGGAATTCATTTTATAGCAAAAATACCAATTTGGACTTAACTCGCAAAAGTAAGACTATTCCTGTTTTTCTTTGTCATACAAGGTCATTTAAAGAGGTTTACGCATGGAACCTAGTTAGAATGGATATATATGAAGGACAAAGGAGTTTGAACTTGTTTTGACTGAAGGAATTGGTGTTTATAAGGAAAAATCCGAATTTCGTCGTTTCTCGCAAAAGTAAGGCTATTCCTGTTTTTCTTTCTCATACAAGGTCATTTAAAAGGGTTTATGCATGGAACCTAGTTAGAATTGATATATATGAAGGACAAAGGAGTTTGAACCTGTTTTGACTGAAGGAATTCATTTTATAGCAAAAATACCAATTTGGCCTTAACTCGCAAAAGTAAGACTATTCCTGTTTTTCTTTGTCATACAAGGTCATTTAAAGAGGTTTATGCATGGAACCTAGTTAGAATGGATATACATGAAGGACAAAGGAGTTTAAACTTGTTTTGACTGAAGGAATTCATTTTATAGCAAAAATACCAATTTGGCCTTAACTCGCAAAAGTAAGGCTATTCCTGTTTTTCTTTGTCATACAAGGTCATTTAAAGAGGTTTATGCAACGAACCTTGTTAGAATTGATATATATGAAGGACAAAGGAGTTTGAACTTGTTTTGACTGAAGGATTTCATTTTATAGCAAAAATACCAATTTGGACTTAACTCGCAAAAGTAAGGCTATTCCTGATTTTCTTTGTCATACAAGGTCATTTAAAGAGGTTTATGCATGGAACCTAGTTAGAATGGATATATATGAAGGACAAAGGAGTTTGAACTTGTTTTGACTGAAGGAATTCATTTTATAGCAAAAATACGAATTTGGACTTAACTCGCAAAAGTAAGACTATTCCTGTTTTTCTTTGTCATACAAGGTCATTTAAAGAGGTTTATGCATGGAACCTAGTTAGAATGGATATATATGAAGGACAAAGGAGTTTGAACTTGTTTTGACTGAAGGAATTCATTTTATAGCAAAAATACCAATTTAGACTTAACTCGCAAAAGTAAGACTATTCCTGTTTTTCTTTGTCATACAAGGTCATTTAAAGCGGTTTATGCATGGAACCTAGTTAGAATGGATATACATGAAGGACAAAGGAGTTTAAACTTGTTTTGACTGAAGGAATTCATTTTATAGCAAAAATACCAATTTGGCCTTAACTCGCAAAAGTAAGACTATTCCTGTTTTTCTTTGTCATACAAGGTCATTTAAAGAGGTTTACGCATGGAACCTAGTTAGAATGGATATATATGAAGGACAAAGGAGTTTGAACTTGTTTTGACTGAAGGAATTGGTGTTTATAAGGAAAAATCCGAATTTCGTCGTTTCTCGCAAAAGTAAGGCTATTCCTGTTTTTCTTTCTCATACAAGGTCATTTAAAAGGGTTTATGCATGGAACCTAGTTAGGATTGATATATATGAAGGACAAAGGAGTTTGAACCTGTTTTGACTGAAGGAATTCATTTTATAGCAAAAATACCAATTTGGCCTTAACTCGCAAAAGTAAGACTATTCCTGTTTTTCTTTGTCATACAAGGTCATTTAAAGAGGTTTATGCATGGAACCTAGTTAGAATGGATATACATGAAGGACAAAGGAGTTTAAACTTGTTTTGACTGAAGGAATTCATTTTATAGCAAAAATACCAATTTGGCCTTAACTCGCAAAAGTAAGGCTATTCCTGTTTTTCTTTGTCATACAAGGTCATTTAAAGAGGTTTATGCAACGAACCTTGTTAGAATTGATATATATGAAGGACAAAGGAGTTTGAACTTGTTTTGACTGAAGGATTTCATTTTATAGCAAAAATACCAATTTGGACTTAACTCGCAAAAGTAAGGCTATTCCTGATTTTCTTTGTCATACAAGGTCATTTAAAGAGGTTTATGCATGGAACCTAGTTAGAATGGATATATATGAAGGACAAAGGAGTTTGAACTTGTTTTGACTGAAGGAATTCATTTTATAGCAAAAATACGAATTTGGACTTAACTCGCAAAAGTAAGACTATTCCTGTTTTTCTTTGTCATACAAGGTCATTTAAAGAGGTTTATGCATGGAACCTAGTTAGAATGGATATATATGTAGGACAAAGGAGTTTGAACTTGTTTTGACTGAAGGAATTCATTTTATAGCAAAAATACCAATTTGGCCTTAACTCGCAAAAGTAAGGCTATTCCTGTTTTTTTTTTGTCATACAAGGTCATTTAAAGAGGTTTACGCATGGAACCTAGTTAGAATGGATATATATGTAGGACAAAGGAGTTTGAACTTGTTTTGACTGAAGGAATTCATTTTATAGCAAAAATACCAATTTGGCCTTAACTCGCAAAAGTAAGGCTATTCCTGTTTTTCTTTGTCATACAAGGTCATTTAAAGAGGTTTACGCATGGAACCTAGTTAGAATTGATATATTTGAAGGACAAAGGAGTTTGAACTTGTTTTGACTGAAGGAATTCATTTTATAGCAAAAATACCAATTTGGACTTAACTCGCAAAAGTAAGACTATTCCTGTTTTTCTTTGTCATACAAGGTCATTTAAAGAGGTTTACGCATGGAACCTAGTTAGAATGGATATATATGAAGGACAAAGGAGTTTGAACTTCTTTTGACTGAAGGAATTGGTGTTTATAAGGAAAAATCCGAATTTCGTCGTTTCTCGCAAAAGTAAGGCTATTCCTGTTTTTCTTTCTCATACAAGGTCATTTAAAAGGGTTTATGCATGGAACCTAGTTAGAATTGATATATATGAAGGACAAAGGAGTTTGAACTTGTTTTGACTGAAGGAATTCATTTTATAGCAAAAATACCAATTTGGCCTTAACTCGCAAAAGTAAGGCTATTCCTGTTTTTCTTTGTCATACAAGGTAATTTAAAGAGGTTTACGCATGGAACCTAGTTAGAATTGATATATATGAAGGACAAAGGAGTTTGAACCTGTTTTGACTGAAGGAATTCATTTTATAGCAAAAATACCAATTTGGCCTTAACTCGCAAAAGTAAGACTATTCCTGTTTTTCTTTGTCATACAAGGTCATTTAAAGAGGTTTATGCATGGAACCTAGTTAGAATGGATATACATGAAGGACAAAGGAGTTTAAACTTGTTTTGACTGAAGGAATTCATTTTATAGCAAAAATACCAATTTGGCCTTAACTCGCAAAAGTAAGGCTATTCCTGTTTTTCTTTGTCATACAAGGTCATTTAAAGAGGTTTATGCAACGAACCTTGTTAGAATTGATATATATGAAGGACAAAGGAGTTTGAACTTGTTTTGACTGAAGGATTTCATTTTATAGCAAAAATACCAATTTGGACTTAACTCGCAAAAGTAAGGCTATTCCTGATTTTCTTTGTCATACAAGGTCATTTAAAGAGGTTTATGCATGGAACCTAGTTAGAATGGATATATATGAAGGACAAAGGAGTTTGAACTTGTTTTGACTGAAGGAATTCATTTTATAGCAAAAATACGAATTTGGACTTAACTCGCAAAAGTAAGACTATTCCTGTTTTTCTTTGTCATACAAGGTCATTTAAAGAGGTTTATGCATGGAACCTAGTTAGAATGGATATATATGAAGGACAAAGGAGTTTGAACTTGTTTTGACTGAAGGAATTCATTTTATAGCAAAAATACCAATTTAGACTTAACTCGCAAAAGTAAGACTATTCCTGTTTTTCTTTGTAATACAAGGTCATTTAAAGAGGTTTATGCATGGAACCTAGTTAGAATGGATATACATGAAGGACAAAGGAGTTTAAACTTGTTTTGACTGAAGGAATTCATTTTATAGCAAAAATACCAATTTGGCCTTAACTCGCAAAAGTAAGACTATTCCTGTTTTTCTTTGTCATACAAGGTCATTTAAAGAGGTTTATGCATGGAACCTAGTTAGAATGGATATATATGAAGGACAAAGGAGTTTGAACTTGTTTTGACTGAAGGAATTGGTGTTTATAAGGAAAAATCCGAATTTCGTCGTTTCTCGCAAAAGTAAGGCTATTCCTGTTTTTCTTTCTCATACAAGGTCATTTAAAAGGGTTTATGCATGGAACCTAGTTAGAATTGATATATATGAAGGACAAAGGAGTTTGAACCTGTTTTGACTGAAGGAATTCATTTTATAGCAAAAATACCAATTTGGCCTTAACTCGCAAAAGTAAGACTATTCCTGTTTTTCTTTGTCATACAAGGTCATTTAAAGAGGTTTATGCATGGAACCTAGTTAGAATGGATATACATGAAGGACAAAGGAGTTTAAACTTGTTTTGACTGAAGGAATTCATTTTATAGCAAAAATACCAATTTGGCCTTAACTCGCAAAAGTAAGGCTATTCCTGTTTTTCTTTGTCATACAAGGTCATTTAAAGAGGTTTATGCAACGAACCTTGTTAGAATTGATATATATGAAGGACAAAGGAGTTTGAACTTGTTTTGACTGAAGGATTTCATTTTATAGCAAAAATACCAATTTGGACTTAACTCGCAAAAGTAAGGCTATTCCTGATTTTCTTTGTCATACAAGGTCATTTAAAGAGGTTTATGCATGGAACCTAGTTAGAATGGATATATATGAAGGACAAAGGAGTTTGAACTTGTTTTGACTGAAGGATTTCATTTTATAGCAAAAATACCAATTTGGACTTAACTCGCAAAAGTAAGACTATTCCTGTTTTTCTTTGTCATACAAGGTCATTTAAAGAGGTTTACGCATGGAACCTAGTTAGAATGGATATATATGAAGGACAAAGGAGTTTGAACTTGTTTTGACTGAAGGAATTGGTGTTTATAAGGAAAAATCCGAATTTCGTCGTATCTCGCAAAAGTAAGGCTATTACTGTTTTTCTTTCTCATACAAGGTCACTTAAAAGGGTTTATGCATGGAACCTAGTTAGAATTGATATATATGAAGGACAAAGGAGTTTGAACTTGTTTTGACTGAAGGAATTCATTTTATAGCAAAAATACCAATTTGGCCTTAACTCGCAAAAGTAAGGCTATTCCTGTTTTTCTTTGTCACACAAGGTAATTTAAAGAGGTTTACGCATGGAACCTAGTTAGAATTGATATATATGAAGGACAAAGGAGTTTGAACTTGTTTTGACTGAAGGAATTCATTTTATAGCAAAAATACCAATTTGGCCTTAACTCGCAAAAGTAAGGCTATTCCTGTTTTTCTTTGTCATACAAGGTCATTTAAAGAGGTTTATGCAACGAACCTTGTTAGAATTGATATATATGAAGGACAAAGGAGTTTGAACTTGTTTTGACTGAAGGATTTCATTTTATAGCAAAAATACCAATTTGGACTTAACTCGCAAAAGTAAGGCTATTCCTGATTTTCTTTGTCATACAAGGTCATTTAAAGAGGTTTATGCATGGAACCTAGTTAGAATGGATATATATGAAGGACAAAGGAGTTTGAACTTGTTTTGACTGAAGGAATTCATTTTATAGCAAAAATACGAATGTGGACTTAACTCGCAAAAGTAAGACTATTCCTGTTTTTCTTTGTCATACAAGGTCATTTAAAGAGGTTTATGCATGGAACCTAGTTAGAATTGATATATATGAAAGACAAAGGAGTTTAAACTTGTTTTGACTGAAGGAATTCATTTTATAGCAAAAATACCAATTTAGACTCAACTCGCAAAAGTAAGACTATTCCTGTTTTTCTTTGTCATACAAGGTCATTTAAAGAGGTTTACGCATGGAACCTAGTTAGAATGGATATATATGAAGGACAAAGGAGTTTGAACTTGTTTTGACTGAAGGAATTCATTTTATAGCAAAAATACCAATTTGGCCTTAACTCGCAAAAGTAAGGCTATTTCTCTTTTTCTTTGTCATAAAAGGTAATTTAAAGAGGTTTACGCATTGAACCTAGTTAGAATTGATATATATGAAGGACAAAGGAGTTTGAACTTGTTTTGACTGAAGGAATTCATTTTATAGCAAAAATACCAATTTGGACTTAACTCGCAAAAGTAAGACTATTCCTGTTTTTCTTTGTCATACAAGGTCATTTAAAGAGGTTTATGCAAGGAACCTTGTTAGAATGGATATATATGAAGGACAAAGGAGTTTGAACTTGTTTTGACTGAAGGAATTCATTTTATAGCAAAAATACCAATTTGACCTTAACTCGCAAAAGTAATGCTTTTCCTGTTTTTCTTTGTCATACAAGGTCATTTAAAGAGGTTTATGCATGGAACCTAGTTAGAATGGATATATATGAAGGACAAAGGAGTTTGAACTTGTTTTGACTGAAGGAATTGGTGTTTATAAGGAAAAATCCGAATTTCGTCGTTTCTCGCAAAAGTAAGGCTATTCCTGTTTTTCTTTCTCATACAAGGTCATTTAAAAGGGTTTATGCATGGAACCTAGTTAGAATTGATATATATGAAGGACAAAGGAGTTTGAACTTGTTTTGACTGAAGGAATTCATTTTATAGCAAAAATACCAATTTGGCCTTAACTCGCAAAAGTAAGGCTATTCCTGTTTTTCTTTGTCATACAAGGTAATTTAAAGAGGTTTACGCATGGAACCTAGTTAGAATTGATATATATGAAGGACAAAGGAGTTTGAACCTGTTTTGACTGAAGGAATTCATTTTATAGCAAAAATACCAATTTGGCCTTAACTCGCAAAAGTAAGACTATTCCTGTTTTTCTTTGTCATACAAGGTCATTTAAAGAGGTTTATGCATGGAACCTAGTTAGAATGGATATACATGAAGGACAAAGGAGTTTAAACTTGTTTTGACTGAAGGAATTCATTTTATAGCAAAAATACCAATTTGGCCTTAACTCGCAAAAGTAAGGCTATTCCTGTTTTTCTTTGTCATACAAGGTCATTTAAAGAGGTTTATGCAACGAACCTTGTTAGAATTGATATATATGAAGGACAAAGGAGTTTGAACTTGTTTTGACTGAAGGATTTCATTTTATAGCAAAAATACCAATTTGGACTTAACTCGCAAAAGTAAGGCTATTCCTGATTTTCTTTGTCATACAAGGTCATTTAAAGAGGTTTATGCATGGAACCTAGTTAGAATGGATATATATGAAGGACAAAGGAGTTTGAACTTGTTTTGACTGAAGGAATTCATTTTATAGCAAAAATACGAATTTGGACTTAACTCGCAAAAGTAAGACTATTCCTGTTTTTCTTTGTCATACAAGGTCATTTAAAGAGGTTTATGCATGGAACCTAGTTAGAATGGATATATATGAAGGACAAAGGAGTTTGAACTTGTTTTGACTGAAGGAATTCATTTTATAGCAAAAATACCAATTTAGACTTAACTCGCAAAAGTAAGACTATTCCTGTTTTTCTTTGTCATACAAGGTCATTTAAAGAGGTTTATGCATGGAACCTAGTTAGAATGGATATACATGAAGGACAAAGGAGTTTAAACTTGTTTTGACTGAAGGAATTCATTTTATAGCAAAAATACCAATTTGGCCTTAACTCGCAAAAGTAAGACTATTCCTGTTTTTCTTTGTCATACAAGGTCATTTAAAGAGGTTTACGCATGGAACCTAGTTAGAATGGATATATATGAAGGACAAAGGAGTTTGAACTTGTTTTGACTGAAGGAATTGGTGTTTATAAGGAAAAATCCGAATTTCGTCGTTTCTCGCAAAAGTAAGGCTATTCCTGTTTTTCTTTCTCATACAAGGTCATTTAAAAGGGTTTATGCATGGAACCTAGTTAGAATTGATATATATGAAGGACAAAGGAGTTTGAACCTGTTTTGACTGAAGGAATTCATTTTATAGCAAAAATACCAATTTGGCCTTAACTCGCAAAAGTAAGACTATTCCTGTTTTTCTTTGTCATACAAGGTCATTTAAAGAGGTTTATGCATGGAACCTAGTTAGAATGGATATACATGAAGGACAAAGGAGTTTAAACTTGTTTTGACTGAAGGAATTCATTTTATAGCAAAAATACCAATTTGGCCTTAACTCGCAAAAGTAAGGCTATTCCTGTTTTTCTTTGTCATACAAGGTAATTTAAAGAGGTTTATGCAACGAACCTTGTTAGAATTGATATATATGAAGGACAAAGGAGTTTGAACTTGTTTTGACTGAAGGATTTCATTTTATAGCAAAAATACCAATTTGGCCTTAACTCGCAAAAGTAAGACTATTCCTGTTTTTCTTTGTCATACAAGGTCATTTAAAGAGGTTTATGCATGGAACCTAGTTAGAATGGATATATATGAAGGACAAAGGAGTTTGAACTTGTTTTGACTGAAGGAATTCATTTTATAGCAAAAATACCAATTTAGACTTAACTCGCAAAAGTAAGACTATTCCTGTTTTTCTTTGTCATACAAGGTCATTTAAAGAGGTTTATGCATGGAACCTAGTTAGAATGG
Source organism: Odontesthes bonariensis (assembly GCF_027942865.1). Taxonomy (NCBI): domain Eukaryota; kingdom Metazoa; phylum Chordata; class Actinopteri; order Atheriniformes; family Atherinopsidae; genus Odontesthes; species Odontesthes bonariensis. The sequence goes on from NC_134516.1 coordinate 34,287,883, forward strand.
ATATACATGAAGGACAAAGGAGTTTAAACTTGTTTTGACTGAAGGAATTCATTTTATAGCAAAAATACCAATTTGGCCTTAACTCGCAAAAGTAAGACTATTCCTGTTTTTCTTTGTCATACAAGGTCATTTAAAGAGGTTTACGCATGGAACCTAGTTAGAATGGATATATATGAAGGACAAAGGAGTTTGAACTTGTTTTGACTGAAGGAATTGGTGTTTATAAGGAAAAATCCGAATTTCGTCGTTTCTCGCAAAAGTAAGGCTATTCCTGTTTTTCTTTCTCATACAAGGTCATTTAAAAGGGTTTATGCATGGAACCTAGTTAGAATTGATATATATGAAGGACAAAGGAGTTTGAACCTGTTTTGACTGAAGGAATTCATTTTATAGCAAAAATACCAATTTGGCCTTAACTCGCAAAAGTAAGACTATTCCTGTTTTTCTTTGTCATACAAGGTCATTTAAAGAGGTTTATGCATGGAACCTAGTTAGAATGGATATACATGAAGGACAAAGGAGTTTAAACTTGTTTTGACTGAAGGAATTCATTTTATAGCAAAAATACCAATTTGGCCTTAACTCGCAAAAGTAAGGCTATTCCTGTTTTTCTTTGTCATACAAGGTAATTTAAAGAGGTTTATGCAACGAACCTTGTTAGAATTGATATATATGAAGGACAAAGGAGTTTGAACTTGTTTTGACTGAAGGATTTCATTTTATAGCAAAAATACCAATTTGGACTTAACTCGCAAAAGTAAGGCTATTCCTGATTTTCTTTGTCATACAAGGTCATTTAAAGAGGTTTATGCATGGAACCTAGTTAGAATGGATATATATGAAGGACAAAGGAGTTTGAACTTGTTTTGACTGAAGGATTTCATTTTATAGCAAAAATACCAATTTGGACTTAACTCGCAAAAGTAAGACTATTCCTGTTTTTCTTTGTCATACAAGGTCATTTAAAGAGGTTTACGCATGGAACCTAGTTAGAATGGATATATATGAAGGACAAAGGAGTTTGAACTTGTTTTGACTGAAGGAATTGGTGTTTATAAGGAAAAATCCGAATTTCGTCGTATCTCGCAAAAGTAAGGCTATTCCTGTTTTTCTTTCTCATACAAGGTCACTTAAAAGGGTTTATGCATGGAACCTAGTTAGAATTGATATATATGAAGGACAAAGGAGTTTGAACTTGTTTTGACTGAAGGAATTCATTTTATAGCAAAAATACCAATTTGGCCTTAACTCGCAAAAGTAAGGCTATTCCTGTTTTTCTTTGTCACACAAGGTAATTTAAAGAGGTTTACGCATGGAACCTAGTTAGAATTGATATATATGAAGGACAAAGGAGTTTGAACTTGTTTTGACTGAAGGAATTCATTTTATAGCAAAAATACCAATTTGGCCTTAACTCGCAAAAGTAAGGCTATTCCTGTTTTTCTTTGTCATACAAGGTCATTTAAAGAGGTTTATGCAACGAACCTTGTTAGAATTGATATATATGAAGGACAAAGGAGTTTGAACTTGTTTTGACTGAAGGATTTCATTTTATAGCAAAAATACCAATTTGGACTTAACTCGCAAAAGTAAGGCTATTCCTGATTTTCTTTGTCATACAAGGTCATTTAAAGAGGTTTATGCATGGAACCTAGTTAGAATGGATATATATGAAGGACAAAGGAGTTTGAACTTGTTTTGACTGAAGGAATTCATTTTATAGCAAAAATACCAATTTGGCCTTAACTCGCAAAAGTAAGGCTATTCCTGTTTTTCTTTGTCACACAAGGTAATTTAAAGAGGTTTACGCATGGAACCTAGTTAGAATTGATATATATGAAGGACAAAGGAGTTTGAACTTGTTTTGACTGAAGGAATTCATTTTATAGCAAAAATACCAATTTGGCCTTAACTCGCAAAAGTAAGGCTATTCCTGTTTTTCTTTGTCATACAAGGTCATTTAAAGAGGTTTATGCAACGAACCTTGTTAGAATTGATATATATGAAGGACAAAGGAGTTTGAACTTGTTTTGACTGAAGGATTTCATTTTATAGCAAAAATACCAATTTGGACTTAACTCGCAAAAGTAAGGCTATTCCTGATTTTCTTTGTCATACAAGGTCATTTAAAGAGGTTTATGCATGGAACCTAGTTAGAATGGATATATATGAAGGACAAAGGAGTTTGAACTTGTTTTGACTGAAGGAATTCATTTTATAGCAAAAATACGAATGTGGACTTAACTCGCAAAAGTAAGACTATTCCTGTTTTTCTTTGTCATACAAGGTCATTTAAAGAGGTTTATGCATGGAACCTAGTTAGAATTGATATATATGAAAGACAAAGGAGTTTAAACTTGTTTTGACTGAAGGAATTCATTTTATAGCAAAAATACCAATTTAGACTCAACTCGCAAAAGTAAGACTATTCCTGTTTTTCTTTGTCATACAAGGTCATTTAAAGAGGTTTACGCATGGAACCTAGTTAGAATGGATATATATGAAGGACAAAGGAGTTTGAACTTGTTTTGACTGAAGGAATTCATTTTATAGCAAAAATACCAATTTGGCCTTAACTCGCAAAAGTAAGGCTATTTCTCTTTTTCTTTGTCATAAAAGGTAATTTAAAGAGGTTTACGCATTGAACCTAGTTAGAATTGATATATATGAAGGACAAAGGAGTTTGAACTTGTTTTGACTGAAGGAATTCATTTTATAGCAAAAATACCAATTTGGACTTAACTCGCAAAAGTAAGACTATTCCTGTTTTTCTTTGTCATACAAGGTCATTTAAAGAGGTTTATGCAAGGAACCTTGTTAGAATGGATATATATGAAGGACAAAGGAGTTTGAACTTGTTTTGACTGAAGGAATTCATTTTATAGCAAAAATACCAATTTGACCTTAACTCGCAAAAGTAATGCTTTTCCTGTTTTTCTTTGTCATACAAGGTCATTTAAAGAGGTTTATGCATGGAACCTAGTTAGAATGGATATATATGAAGGACAAAGGAGTTTGAACTTGTTTTGACTGAAGGAATTGGTGTTTATAAGGAAAAATCCGAATTTCGTCGTTTCTCGCAAAAGTAAGGCTATTCCTGTTTTTCTTTCTCATACAAGGTCATTTAAAAGGGTTTATGCATGGAACCTAGTTAGAATTGATATATATGAAGGACAAAGGAGTTTGAACTTGTTTTGACTGAAGGAATTCATTTTATAGCAAAAATACGAATGTGGACTTAACTCGCAAAAGTAAGACTATTCCTGTTTTTCTTTGTCATACAAGGTCATTTAAAGAGGTTTATGCATGGAACCTAGTTAGAATTGATATATATGAAAGACAAAGGAGTTTAAACTTGTTTTGACTGAAGGAATTCATTTTATAGCAAAAATACCAATTTAGACTCAACTCGCAAAAGTAAGACTATTCCTGTTTTTCTTTGTCATACAAGGTCATTTAAAGAGGTTTACGCATGGAACCTAGTTAGAATGGATATATATGAAGGACAAAGGAGTTTGAACTTGTTTTGACTGAAGGAATTCATTTTATAGCAAAAATACCAATTTGGCCTTAACTCGCAAAAGTAAGGCTATTTCTCTTTTTCTTTGTCATAAAAGGTAATTTAAAGAGGTTTACGCATTGAACCTAGTTAGAATTGATATATATGAAGGACAAAGGAGTTTGAACTTGTTTTGACTGAAGGAATTCATTTTATAGCAAAAATACCAATTTGGACTTAACTCGCAAAAGTAAGACTATTCCTGTTTTTCTTTGTCATACAAGGTCATTTAAAGAGGTTTATGCAAGGAACCTTGTTAGAATGGATATATATGAAGGACAAAGGAGTTTGAACTTGTTTTGACTGAAGGAATTCATTTTATAGCAAAAATACCAATTTGACCTTAACTCGCAAAAGTAATGCTTTTCCTGTTTTTCTTTGTCATACAAGGTCATTTAAAGAGGTTTATGCATGGAACCTAGTTAGAATGGATATATATGAAGGACAAAGGAGTTTGAACTTGTTTTGACTGAAGGAATTGGTGTTTATAAGGAAAAATCCGAATTTCGTCGTTTCTCGCAAAAGTAAGGCTATTCCTGTTTTTCTTTCTCATACAAGGTCATTTAAAAGGGTTTATGCATGGAACCTAGTTAGAATTGATATATATGAAGGACAAAGGAGTTTGAACTTGTTTTGACTGAAGGAATTCATTTTATAGCAAAAATACCAATTTGGCCTTAACTCGCAAAAGTAAGGCTATTCCTGTTTTTCTTTGTCATACAAGGTAATTTAAAGAGGTTTACGCATGGAACCTAGTTAGAATTGATATATATGAAGGACAAAGGAGTTTGAACCTGTTTTGACTGAAGGAATTCATTTTATAGCAAAAATACCAATTTGGCCTTAACTCGCAAAAGTAAGACTATTCCTGTTTTTCTTTGTCATACAAGGTCATTTAAAGAGGTTTATGCATGGAACCTAGTTAGAATGGATATACATGAAGGACAAAGGAGTTTAAACTTGTTTTGACTGAAGGAATTCATTTTATAGCAAAAATACCAATTTGGCCTTAACTCGCAAAAGTAAGGCTATTCCTGTTTTTCTTTGTCATACAAGGTCATTTAAAGAGGTTTATGCAACGAACCTTGTTAGAATTGATATATATGAAGGACAAAGGAGTTTGAACTTGTTTTGACTGAAGGATTTCATTTTATAGCAAAAATACCAATTTGGACTTAACTCGCAAAAGTAAGGCTATTCCTGATTTTCTTTGTCATACAAGGTCATTTAAAGAGGTTTATGCATGGAACCTAGTTAGAATGGATATATATGAAGGACAAAGGAGTTTGAACTTGTTTTGACTGAAGGAATTCATTTTATAGCAAAAATACGAATTTGGACTTAACTCGCAAAAGTAAGACTATTCCTGTTTTTCTTTGTCATACAAGGTCATTTAAAGAGGTTTATGCATGGAACCTAGTTAGAATGGATATATATGAAGGACAAAGGAGTTTGAACTTGTTTTGACTGAAGGAATTCATTTTATAGCAAAAATACCAATTTAGACTTAACTCGCAAAAGTAAGACTATTCCTGTTTTTCTTTGTCATACAAGGTCATTTAAAGAGGTTTATGCATGGAACCTAGTTAGAATGGATATACATGAAGGACAAAGGAGTTTAAACTTGTTTTGACTGAAGGAATTCATTTTATAGCAAAAATACCAATTTGGCCTTAACTCGCAAAAGTAAGACTATTCCTGTTTTTCTTTGTCATACAAGGTCATTTAAAGAGGTTTACGCATGGAACCTAGTTAGAATGGATATATATGAAGGACAAAGGAGTTTGAACTTGTTTTGACTGAAGGAATTGGTGTTTATAAGGAAAAATCCGAATTTCGTCGTTTCTCGCAAAAGTAAGGCCATTCCTGTTTTTCTTTCTCATACAAGGTCATTTAAAAGGGTTTATGCATGGAACCTAGTTAGGATTGATATATATGAAGGACAAAGGAGTTTGAACCTGTTTTGACTGAAGGAATTCATTTTATAGCAAAAATACCAATTTGGCCTTAACTCGCAAAAGTAAGACTATTCCTGTTTTTCTTTGTCATACAAGGTCATTTAAAGAGGTTTATGCATGGAACCTAGTTAGAATGGATATACATGAAGGACAAAGGAGTTTAAACTTGTTTTGACTGAAGGAATTCATTTTATAGCAAAAATACCAATTTGGCCTTAACTCGCAAAAGTAAGGCTATTCCTGTTTTTCTTTGTCATACAAGGTCATTTAAAGAGGTTTATGCAACGAACCTTGTTAGAATTGATATATATGAAGGACAAAGGAGTTTGAACTTGTTTTGACTGAAGGATTTCATTTTATAGCAAAAATACCAATTTGGACTTAACTCGCAAAAGTAAGGCTATTCCTGATTTTCTTTGTCATACAAGGTCATTTAAAGAGGTTTATGCATGGAACCTAGTTAGAATGGATATATATGAAGGACAAAGGAGTTTGAACTTGTTTTGACTGAAGGAATTCATTTTATAGCAAAAATACGAATTTGGACTTAACTCGCAAAAGTAAGACTATTCCTGTTTTTCTTTGTCATACAAGGTCATTTAAAGAGGTTTATGCATGGAACCTAGTTAGAATGGATATATATGTAGGACAAAGGAGTTTGAACTTGTTTTGACTGAAGGAATTCATTTTATAGCAAAAATACCAATTTGGCCTTAACTCGCAAAAGTAAGGCTATTCCTGTTTTTTTTTTGTCATACAAGGTCATTTAAAGAGGTTTACGCATGGAACCTAGTTAGAATGGATATATATGTAGGACAAAGGAGTTTGAACTTGTTTTGACTGAAGGAATTCATTTTATAGCAAAAATACCAATTTGGCCTTAACTCGCAAAAGTAAGGCTATTCCTGTTTTTCTTTGTCATACAAGGTCATTTAAAGAGGTTTACGCATGGAACCTAGTTAGAATTGATATATTTGAAGGACAAAGGAGTTTGAACTTGTTTTGACTGAAGGAATTCATTTTATAGCAAAAATACCAATTTGGACTTAACTCGCAAAAGTAAGACTATTCCTGTTTTTCTTTGTCATACAAGGTCATTTAAAGAGGTTTACGCATGGAACCTAGTTAGAATGGATATATATGAAGGACAAAGGAGTTTGAACTTGTTTTGACTGAAGGAATTGGTGTTTATAAGGAAAAATCCGAATTTCGTCGTTTCTCGCAAAAGTAAGGCTATTCCTGTTTTTCTTTCTCATACAAGGTCATTTAAAAGGGTTTATGCATGGAACCTAGTTAGAATTGATATATATGAAGGACAAAGGAGTTTGAACTTGTTTTGACTGAAGGAATTCATTTTATAGCAAAAATACCAATTTGGCCTTAACTCGCAAAAGTAAGGCTATTCCTGTTTTTCTTTGTCATACAAGGTAATTTAAAGAGGTTTACGCATGGAACCTAGTTAGAATTGATATATATGAAGGACAAAGGAGTTTGAACCTGTTTTGACTGAAGGAATTCATTTTATAGCAAAAATACCAATTTGGCCTTAACTCGCAAAAGTAAGACTATTCCTGTTTTTCTTTGTCATACAAGGTCATTTAAAGAGGTTTATGCATGGAACCTAGTTAGAATGGATATACATGAAGGACAAAGGAGTTTAAACTTGTTTTGACTGAAGGAATTCATTTTATAGCAAAAATACCAATTTGGCCTTAACTCGCAAAAGTAAGGCTATTCCTGTTTTTCTTTGTCATACAAGGTCATTTAAAGAGGTTTATGCAACGAACCTTGTTAGAATTGATATATATGAAGGACAAAGGAGTTTGAACTTGTTTTGACTGAAGGATTTCATTTTATAGCAAAAATACCAATTTGGACTTAACTCGCAAAAGTAAGGCTATTCCTGATTTTCTTTGTCATACAAGGTCATTTAAAGAGGTTTATGCATGGAACCTAGTTAGAATGGATATATATGAAGGACAAAGGAGTTTGAACTTGTTTTGACTGAAGGAATTCATTTTATAGCAAAAATACGAATTTGGACTTAACTCGCAAAAGTAAGACTATTCCTGTTTTTCTTTGTCATACAAGGTCATTTAAAGAGGTTTATGCATGGAACCTAGTTAGAATGGATATATATGAAGGACAAAGGAGTTTGAACTTGTTTTGACTGAAGGAATTCATTTTATAGCAAAAATACCAATTTAGACTTAACTCGCAAAAGTAAGACTATTCCTGTTTTTCTTTGTAATACAAGGTCATTTAAAGAGGTTTATGCATGGAACCTAGTTAGAATGGATATACATGAAGGACAAAGGAGTTTAAACTTGTTTTGACTGAAGGAATTCATTTTATAGCAAAAATACCAATTTGGCCTTAACTCGCAAAAGTAAGACTATTCCTGTTTTTCTTTGTCATACAAGGTCATTTAAAGAGGTTTATGCATGGAACCTAGTTAGAATGGATATATATGAAGGACAAAGGAGTTTGAACTTGTTTTGACTGAAGGAATTGGTGTTTATAAGGAAAAATCCGAATTTCGTCGTTTCTCGCAAAAGTAAGGCTATTCCTGTTTTTCTTTCTCATACAAGGTCATTTAAAAGGGTTTATGCATGGAACCTAGTTAGAATTGATATATATGAAGGACAAAGGAGTTTGAACCTGTTTTGACTGAAGGAATTCATTTTATAGCAAAAATACCAATTTGGCCTTAACTCGCAAAAGTAAGACTATTCCTGTTTTTCTTTGTCATACAAGGTCATTTAAAGAGGTTTATGCATGGAACCTAGTTAGAATGGATATACATGAAGGACAAAGGAGTTTAAACTTGTTTTGACTGAAGGAATTCATTTTATAGCAAAAATACCAATTTGGCCTTAACTCGCAAAAGTAAGGCTATTCCTGTTTTTCTTTGTCATACAAGGTCATTTAAAGAGGTTTATGCAACGAACCTTGTTAGAATTGATATATATGAAGGACAAAGGAGTTTGAACTTGTTTTGACTGAAGGATTTCATTTTATAGCAAAAATACCAATTTGGACTTAACTCGCAAAAGTAAGGCTATTCCTGATTTTCTTTGTCATACAAGGTCATTTAAAGAGGTTTATGCATGGAACCTAGTTAGAATGGATATATATGAAGGACAAAGGAGTTTGAACTTGTTTTGACTGAAGGATTTCATTTTATAGCAAAAATACCAATTTGGACTTAACTCGCAAAAGTAAGACTATTCCTGTTTTTCTTTGTCATACAAGGTCATTTAAAGAGGTTTACGCATGGAACCTAGTTAGAATGGATATATATGAAGGACAAAGGAGTTTGAACTTGTTTTGACTGAAGGAATTGGTGTTTATAAGGAAAAATCCGAATTTCGTCGTATCTCGCAAAAGTAAGGCTATTCCTGTTTTTCTTTCTCATACAAGGTCACTTAAAAGGGTTTATGCATGGAACCTAGTTAGAATTGATATATATGAAGGACAAAGGAGTTTGAACTTGTTTTGACTGAAGGAATTCATTTTATAGCAAAAATACCAATTTGGCCTTAACTCGCAAAAGTAAGGCTATTCCTGTTTTTCTTTGTCACACAAGGTAATTTAAAGAGGTTTACGCATGGAACCTAGTTAGAATTGATATATATGAAGGACAAAGGAGTTTGAACTTGTTTTGACTGAAGGAATTCATTTTATAGCAAAAATACCAATTTGGCCTTAACTCGCAAAAGTAAGGCTATTCCTGTTTTTCTTTGTCATACAAGGTCATTTAAAGAGGTTTATGCAACGAACCTTGTTAGAATTGATATATATGAAGGACAAAGGAGTTTGAACTTGTTTTGACTGAAGGATTTCATTTTATAGCAAAAATACCAATTTGGACTTAACTCGCAAAAGTAAGGCTATTCCTGATTTTCTTTGTCATACAAGGTCATTTAAAGAGGTTTATGCATGGAACCTAGTTAGAATGGATATATATGAAGGACAAAGGAGTTTGAACTTGTTTTGACTGAAGGAATTCATTTTATAGCAAAAATACGAATGTGGACTTAACTCGCAAAAGTAAGACTATTCCTGTTTTTCTTTGTCATACAAGGTCATTTAAAGAGGTTTATGCATGGAACCTAGTTAGAATTGATATATATGAAAGACAAAGGAGTTTAAACTTGTTTTGACTGAAGGAATTCATTTTATAGCAAAAATACCAATTTAGACTCAACTCGCAAAAGTAAGACTATTCCTGTTTTTCTTTGTCATACAAGGTCATTTAAAGAGGTTTACGCATGGAACCTAGTTAGAATGGATATATATGAAGGACAAAGGAGTTTGAACTTGTTTTGACTGAAGGAATTCATTTTATAGCAAAAATACCAATTTGGCCTTAACTCGCAAAAGTAAGGCTATTTCTCTTTTTCTTTGTCATAAAAGGTAATTTAAAGAGGTTTACGCATTGAACCTAGTTAGAATTGATATATATGAAGGACAAAGGAGTTTGAACTTGTTTTGACTGAAGGAATTCATTTTATAGCAAAAATACCAATTTGGACTTAACTCGCAAAAGTAAGACTATTCCTGTTTTTCTTTGTCATACAAGGTCATTTAAAGAGGTTTATGCAAGGAACCTTGTTAGAATGGATATATATGAAGGACAAAGGAGTTTGAACTTGTTTTGACTGAAGGAATTCATTTTATAGCAAAAATACCAATTTGACCTTAACTCGCAAAAGTAATGCTTTTCCTGTTTTTCTTTGTCATACAAGGTCATTTAAAGAGGTTTATGCATGGAACCTAGTTAGAATGGATATATATGAAGGACAAAGGAGTTTGAATGTGTTTTGACTGAAGGAATTGGTGTCTATAAGGAAAAATCCGAATTTCGTCGTATCTCGCAAAAGTAAGGCTATTCCTGTTTTTCTTTCTCATACAAGGTCATTTAAAAGGGTTTATGCATGGAACCTAGTTAGAATTGATATATATGAAGGACAAAGGAGTTTGAACTTGTTTTGACTGAAGGAATTCATTTTATAGCAAAAATACCAATTTGGACTTAACTCGCAAAAGTAAGACTATTCCTGTTTTTCTTTGTCATACAAGGTCATTTAAAGAGGTTTATGCATGGAACCTAGTTAGAATGGATATACATGAAGGACAAAGGAGTTTAAACTTGTTTTGACTGAAGGAATTCATTTTATAGCAAAAATACCAATTTGGCCTTAACTCGCAAAAGTAAGACTATTCCTGTTTTTCTTTGTCATACAAGGTAATTTAAAGAGGTTTACGCATGGAACCTAGTTAGAATTGATATATATGAAGGACAAAGGAGTTTGAACTTGTTTTGACTGAAGGAATTCATTTTATAGCAAAAATACCAATTTAGACTTAAATCGCAAAAGTAAGACTATTCCTGTTTTTCTTTGTCATGCAAGGTCATTTAAAGAGGTTTATTTATGGAACCTAGTTAGAATGGATATACATGAATGACAAAGGAGTTTAAACTTGTTTTGACTGAAGGAATTCATTTTATAGCAAAAATACCAATTTGGACTTAACTCGCAAAAGTAAGGCTAATCCTGTTTTTCTTTGTCAAACAAGGTCATTTCAAGAGGTTTATGCAAGGAACCTTGTTAGAATTGATATATATGAAGGACAAAGGAGTTTGAACTTGTTTTGACTGAAGGATTTCATTTTATAGCAAAAATACCAATTTGGACTTAACTTGCAAAAGTAAGGCTATTCCTGTTTTTCTTTGTCATACAAGGTCATTTAAAGAGGTTTATGCATGGAACCTAGTTAGAATGGATATATATGAAGGACAAAGGAGTTTGAATGTGTTTTGACTGAAGGAATTGGTGTTTATAAGGAAAAATCCGAATTTCGTCGTATCTCGCAAAAGTAAGGCTATTCCTGTTTTTCTTTCTCATACAAGGTAATTTAAAAGGGTTTATGCATGGAACCTAGTTAGAATTGATATATATGAAGGACAAAGGAGTTTGAACTTGTTTTGACTGAAGGAATTCATTTTATAGCAAAAATACCAATTTGGCCTTAACTCGCAAAAGTAAGGCTATTTCTCTTTTTCTTTGTCATACAAGGTAATTTAAAGAGGTTTACGCATTGAACCTAGTTAGAATTGATATATATGAAGGACAAAGGAGTTTGAACTTGTTTTGACTGAAGGAATTCATTTTATATTAAAAATACCAATTTGGACTTGACTCGCAAAAGTAAGACTATTCCTGTTTTTCTTTGTCATACAAGGTCATTTAAAGAGGTTTATGCAAGGAACCTTGTTAGAATGGATATATATGAAGGACAAAGGAGTTTGAACTTGTTTTGACTGAAGGAATTCATTTTATAGCAAAAATACCAATTTGACCTTAACTCGCAAAAGTAATGCTTTTCCTGTTTTTCTTTGTCATACAAGGTCATTTAAAGAGGTTTATGCATGGAACCTAGTTAGAATGGATATATATGAAGGACAAAGGAGTTTGAATGTGTTTTGACTGAAGGAATTGGTGTCTATAAGGAAAAATCCGAATTTCGTCGTATCTCGCAAAAGTAAGGCTATTCCTGTTTTTCTTTCTCATAAAAGGTCATTTAAAAGGGTTTATGCATGGAACCTAGTTAGAATTGATATATATGAAGGACAAAGGAGTTTGAACTTGTTTTGACTGAAGGAATTCATTTTATAGCAAAAATACCAATTTGGACTTAACTCGCAAAAGTAAGACTATTCCTGTTTTTCTTTGTCATACAAGGTCATTTAAAGAGGTTTATGCATGGAACCTAGTTAGAATGGATATACATGAAGGACAAAGGAGTTTAAACTTGTTTTGACTGAAGGAATTCATTTTATAGCAAAAATACCAATTTGGCCTTAACTCGCAAAAGTAAGACTATTCCTGTTTTTCTTTGTCATACAAGGTAATTTAAAGAGGTTTACGCATGGAACCTAGTTAGAATTGATATATATGAAGGACAAAGGAGTTTGAACTTGTTTTGACTGAAGGAATTCATTTTATAGCAAAAATACCAATTTAGACTTAAATCGCAAAAGTAAGACTATTCCTGTTTTTCTTTGTCATGCAAGGTCATTTAAAGAGGTTTATTTATGGAACCTAGTTAGAATGGATATACATGAATGACAAAGGAGTTTGAACTTGTTTTGACTGAAGGATTTCATTTTATAGCAAAAATACCAATTTGGACTTAACTTGCAAAAGTAAGGCTATTCCTGTTTTTCTTTGTCATACAAGGTCATTTAAAGAGGTTTATGCATGGAACCTAGTTAGAATGGATATATATGAAGGACAAAGGAGTTTGAATGTGTTTTGACTGAAGGAATTGGTGTTTATAAGGAAAAATCCGAATTTCGTCGTATCTCGCAAAAGTAAGGCTATTCCTGTTTTTCTTTCTCATACAAGGTAATTTAAAAGGGTTTATGCATGGAACCTAGTTAGAATTGATATATATGAAGGACAAAGGAGTTTGAACTTGTTTTGACTGAAGGAATTCATTTTATAGCAAAAATACCAATTTGGACTTAACTCGCAAAAGTAAGGCTATTCCTAATTTTCTTTTTCATACAAAGTCATTTAAAGAGGTTTATGCATGGAACCTAGTTAGAATGGATATATATGAAGGACAAAGGAGTTTGAACTTGTTTTGACTGAAGGAATTCATTTTATAGCAAAAATACCAATTTGGACTTAACTCGCAAAAGTAAGACTATTCCTGTTTTTCTTTGTCATACAAGGTCATTTAAAGAGGTTTATGCATGGAACCTAGTTAGAATGGATATATATGAAGGACAAAGGAGTTTAAACTTGTTTTGACTGAAGGAATTGGTGTTTATAAGGAAAAATCCGAATTTCGTCGTATCTCGCAAAAGTAAGGCTATTCCTGTTTTTCTTTGTCATACAAGGTCATTTAAAGAGGTTTATGCATGGAACCTAGTTAGAATGGATATATATGAAGGACAAAGGAGTTTGAACTTGTTTTGACTGAAGGAATTCATTTTATAGCAAAAATACCAATTTAGCCTTAACTCGCAAAAGTAAGGCTATTCCTGTTTTTCTTTGTCATACAAGGTAATTTAAAGAGGTTTACGCATGGAACCTAGTTAGAATTGATATATATGAAGGACAAAGGATTTTGAACTTGTTTTGACTGAAGGAATTCATTTTATAGCAAAAATACCAATTTAGACTTAACTCGCAAAAGTAAGACTATTCCTGTTTTTCTTTGTCATGCAAGGTCATTTAAAGAGGTTTATTTATGGAACCTAGTTAGAATGGATATAAATGAAGGACAAAGGAGTTTAAACTTGTTTTGACTGAAGGAATTCATTTTATAGCAAAAATACCAATTTGGACTTAACTCGCAAAAGTAAGGCTATTCCTGTTTTTCTTTGTCATACAAGGTCATTTAAAGAGGTTTATGCATGGAACCTAGTTAGAATGGATATATATGAAGGACAAAGGAGTTTGAATGTGTTTTGACTGAAGGAATTGGTGTTTATAAGGAAAAATCCGAATTTCGTCGTATCTCGCAAAAGTAAGTCTATTCCTGTTTTTCTTTGTCATACAAGGTCATTTAAAGAGGTTTACGCATGGAACCTAGTTAGAATGGATATATATGAAGGACAAAGGAGTTTGAACTTGTTTTGACTGAAGGAATTGGTGTTTATAAGGAAAAATCCGAATTTCGTCGTATCTCGCAAAAGTAAGGCTATTCCTGTTTTTCTTTCTCATACTAGGTCATTTAAAAGGGTTTATGCATGGAACCTAGTTAGAATTGATATATATGAAGGACAAAGGAGTTTGAACTTGTTTTGACTGAAGGAATTCATTTTATAGCAAAAATACCAATTTGGCCTTAACTCGCAAAAGTAAGACTAATCCTGTTTTTCTTTGTCATACAAGGTCATTTAAAGAGGTTTATGCATGGAACCTAGTTAGAATGGATATACATGAAGGACAAAGGAGTTTAAACTTGTTTTGCCTGAAGGAATTCATTTTATAGCAAAAATACCAATTTGGCCTTAACTCGCAAAAGTAAGGCTATTCCTGTTTTTCTTTGTCATACAAGGTCATTTAAAGAGGTTTACGCATGGAACCTAGTTAGAATTGATATATATGAAGGACAAAGGAGTTTGAACTTGTTTTGACTGAAGGAATTCATTTTATAGCAAAAATACCAATTTGGACTTAACTCGCAAAAGTAAGGCTATTCCTGTTTTTCTTTGTCATACAAGGTAATTTAAAGAGGTTTACGCATGGAACCTAGTTAGAATGGATATATATGAAGGACAAAGGAGTTTGAACTTGTTTTGACTGAAGGAATTCATTTTATAGCAAAAATACCAATTTAGACTTAACTCGCAAAAGTAAGACTATTCCTGTTTTTCTTTGTCATACAAGGTCATTTAAAGAGGTTTACGCATGGAACCTAGTTAGAATGGATATATATGAAGGACAAAGGAGTTTGAACTTGTTTTGACTGAAGGAATTGGTGTTTATAAGGAAAAATCCGAATTTCGTCGTATCTCGCAAAAGTAAGGCTATTCCTGTTTTTCTTTGTCATACAAGGTCATTTAAAGAGGTTTACGCATGGAACCTAGTTAGAATTGATATATATGAAGGACAAAGGAGTTTGAACTTGTTTTGACTGAAGGAATTCATTTTATAGCAAAAATACCAATTTGGCCTTAACTCGCAAAAGGAAGACTATTCCTGTTTTTCTTTGTCATACAAGGTCATTTAAAGAGGTTTATGCATGGAACCTAGTTAGAATGGATATACATGAAGGACAAAGGAGTTTAAACTTGTTTTGACTGAAGGAATTCATTTTATAGCAAAAATACCAATTTGGCCTTAACTCGCAAAAGTAAGGCTATTCCTGTTTTTCTTTGTCATACAAGGTCATTTAAAGAGGTTTACGCATGGAACCTAGTTAGAATGGATATACATGAAGGACAAAGGAGTTTAAACTTGTTTTGACTGAAGGAATTCATTTTATAGCAAAAATACCAATTTGGCCTTAACTCGCAAAAGTAAGGCTATTCCTGTTTTTCTTTGTCATACAAGGTCATTTAAAGAGGTGTATGCATGGAACCTAGTTAGAATGGATATACATGAAGGACAAAGGAGTTTAAACTTGTTTTGACTGAAGGAATTCATTTTATAGCAAAAATACCAATTTGGCCTTAACTCGCAAAAGTAAGGCTATTCCTGTTTTTCTTTGTCATACAAGGTCATTTAAAGAGGTTTAATCATGGAACCTAGTTAGAATTGATATATATGAAGGACAAAGGAGTTTGAACTTGTTTTGACTGAAGGAATTCATTTTATAGCAAAAATACCAATTTAGACTTAACTCGCAAAAGACTATTCCTGTTTTTCTTTGTCATACAAGGTCATTTAAAGAGGTTTACGCATGGAACCTAGTTAGAATGGATATATATGAAGGACAAAGGAGTTTGAACTTGTTTTGACTGAAGGAATTGGTGTTTATAAGGAAAAATCCGAATTTCGTCGTATCTCGCAAAAGTAAGGCTATTCCTGTTTTTCTTTCTCATACAAGGTAATTTAAAAGGGTTTATGCATGGAACCTAGTTAGAATTGATATATATGAAGGACAAAGGAGTTTGAACTTGTTTTGACTGAAGGAATTCATTTTATAGCAAAAATACCAATTTGGACTTAACTCGCAAAAGTAAGACTATTCCTGTTTTTCTTTGTCATACAAGGTCATTTAAAGAGGTTTATGCATGGAACCTAGTTAGAATGGATATACATGAAGGACAAAGGAGTTTAAACTTGTTTTGACTGAAGGAACTCATTTTATAGCAAAAATACCAATTTGGACTTAACTCGCAAAAGTAAGACTATTCCTGTTTTTCTTTGTCAAACAAGGTCATTTAAAGAGGTTTACGCATGGAACCTAGTTAGAATGGATATATATGAAGGACAAAGGAGTTTGAACTTGTTTTGACTGAAGGAATTGGTGTTTATAAGGAAAAATCCGAATTTCGTCGTATCTCGCAAAAGTAAGGCTATTCCTGTTTTTCTTTCTCATACAAGGTCATTTAAAAGGGTTTATGCATGGAAGCTAGTTAGAATTGATATATATGAAGGACAAAGGAGTTTGAACTTGTTTTGACTGAAGGAATTCATTTTATAGCAAAAATACCAATTTGGACTTAACTCGCAAAAGTAAGGCTATTCCTAATTTTCTTTTTCATACAAAGTCATTTAAAGAGGTTTATGCATGGAACCTAGTTAGAATGGATATATATGAAGGACAAAGGAGTTTGAACTTGTTTTGACTGAAGGAATTCATTTTATAGCAAAAATACCAATTTGGACTTAACTCGCAAAAGTAAGACTATTCCTGTTTTTCTTTGTCATACAAGGTCATTTAAAGAGGTTTATGCATGGAACCTAGTTAGAATGGATATATATGAAGGACAAAGGAGTTTGAACTTGTTTTGACTGAAGGAATTGGTGTTTATAAGGAAAAATCCGAATTTCGTCGTATCTCGCAAAAGTAAGGCTATTCCTGTTTTTCTTTGTCATACAAGGTCATTTAAAGAGGTTTATGCATGGAACCTAGTTAGAATGGATATATATGAAGGACAAAGGAGTTTGAACTTGTTTTGACTGAAGGAATTCATTTTATAGCAAAAATACCAATTTAGCCTTAACTCGCAAAAGTAAGGCTATTCCTGTTTTTCTTTGTCATACAAGGTAATTTAAAGAGGTTTACGCATGGAACCTAGTTAGAATTGATATATATGAAGGACAAAGGATTTTGAACTTGTTTTGACTGAAGGAATTCATTTTATAGCAAAAATACCAATTTAGACTTAACTCGCAAAAGTAAGACTATTCCTGTTTTTCTTTGTCATGCAAGGTCATTTAAAGAGGTTTATTTATGGAACCTAGTTAGAATGGATATAAATGAAGGACAAAGGAGTTTAAACTTGTTTTGACTGAAGGAATTCATTTTATAGCAAAAATACCAATTTGGACTTAACTCGCAAAAGTAAGGCTATTCCTGTTTTTCTTTGTCATACAAGGTCATTTAAAGAGGTTTATGCATGGAACCTAGTTAGAATGGATATATATGAAGGACAAAGGAGTTTGAATGTGTTTTGACTGAAGGAATTGGTGTTTATAAGGAAAAATCCGAATTTCGTCGTATCTCGCAAAAGTAAGTCTATTCCTGTTTTTCTTTGTCATACAAGGTCATTTAAAGAGGTTTACGCATGGAACCTAGTTAGAATGGATATATATGAAGGACAAAGGAGTTTGAACTTGTTTTGACTGAAGGAATTGGTGTTTATAAGGAAAAATCCGAATTTCGTCGTATCTCGCAAAAGTAAGGCTATTCCTGTTTTTCTTTCTCATACTAGGTCATTTAAAAGGGTTTATGCATGGAACCTAGTTAGAATTGATATATATGAAGGACAAAGGAGTTTGAACTTGTTTTGACTGAAGGAATTCATTTTATAGCAAAAATACCAATTTGGCCTTAACTCGCAAAAGTAAGACTAATCCTGTTTTTCTTTGTCATACAAGGTCATTTAAAGAGGTTTATGCATGGAACCTAGTTAGAATGGATATACATGAAGGACAAAGGAGTTTAAACTTGTTTTGCCTGAAGGAATTCATTTTATAGCAAAAATACCAATTTGGCCTTAACTCGCAAAAGTAAGGCTATTCCTGTTTTTCTTTGTCATACAAGGTCATTTAAAGAGGTTTACGCATGGAACCTAGTTAGAATTGATATATATGAAGGACAAAGGAGTTTGAACTTGTTTTGACTGAAGGAATTCATTTTATAGCAAAAATACCAATTTGGACTTAACTCGCAAAAGTAAGGCTATTCCTGTTTTTCTTTGTCATACAAGGTAATTTAAAGAGGTTTACGCATGGAACCTAGTTAGAATTGATATATATGAAGGACAAAGGAGTTTGAACTTGTTTTGACTGAAGGATTTCATTTAATAGCAAAAATACCAATTTAGACTTAACTCGCAAAAGTAAGGCTATTCCTGTTTTTCTTTGTCATACAAGGTCATTTAAAGAGGTTTATGCATGGAACCTAGTTAGAATGGATATATATGAAGGACAAAGGAGTTTGAATGTGTTTTGACTGAAGGAATTGGTGTTTATAAGGAAAAATCCGAATTTCGTCGTATCTCGCAAAAGTAAGGCTATTCCTGTTTTTCTTTGTCATACAAGTTCATTTAAAGAGGTTTATGCATGGAACCTAGTTAGAATGGATATATATGAAGGACAAAGGAGTTTGAACTTGTTTTGACTGAAGAAATTCATTTTATAGCAAAAATACCAATTTGGCCTTAACTCGCAAAAGTAAGACTATTCCTGTTTTTCTTTGTCTTACAAGGTCATTTAAAGAGGTTTACGCATGGAACCTAGTTAGAATGGATATATATGAAGGACAAAGGAGTTTGAACTTGTTTTGACTGAAGGAATTCATTTTATAGCAAAAATACCAATTTAGACTTAACTCGCAAAAGTAAGACTATTCCTGTTTTTCTTTGTCATACAAGGTCATTTAAAGAGGTTTACGCATGGAACCTAGTTAGAATGGATATATATGAAGGACAAAGGAGTTTGAACTTGTTTTGACTGAAGGAATTGGTGTTTATAAGGAAAAATCCGAATTTCGTCGTATCTCGCAAAAGTAAGGCTATTCCTGTTTTTCTTTGTCATACAAGGTCATTTAAAGAGGTTTACGCATGGAACCTAGTTAGAATTGATATATATGAAGGACAAAGGAGTTTGAACTTGTTTTGACTGAAGGAATTCATTTTATAGCAAAAATACCAATTTGGCCTTAACTCGCAAAAGGAAGACTATTCCTGTTTTTCTTTGTCATACAAGGTCATTTAAAGAGGTTTACGCATGGAACCTAGTTAGAATGGATATACATGAAGGACAAAGGAGTTTAAACTTGTTTTGACTGAAGGAATTCATTTTATAGCAAAAATACCAATTTGGCCTTAACTCGCAAAAGTAAGGCTATTCCTGTTTTTCTTTGTCATACAAGGTCATTTAAAGAGGTTTACGCATGGAACCTAGTTAGAATGGATATACATGAAGGACAAAGGAGTTTAAACTTGTTTTGACTGAAGGAATTCATTTTATAGCAAAAATACCAATTTGGCCTTAACTCGCAAAAGTAAGGCTATTCCTGTTTTTCTTTGTCATACAAGGTCATTTAAAGAGGTGTATGCATGGAACCTAGTTAGAATGGATATACATGAAGGACAAAGGAGTTTAAACTTGTTTTGACTGAAGGAATTCATTTTATAGCAAAAATACCAATTTGGCCTTAACTCGCAAAAGTAAGGCTATTCCTGTTTTTCTTTGTCATACAAGGTCATTTAAAGAGGTTTAATCATGGAACCTAGTTAGAATTGATATATATGAAGGACAAAGGAGTTTGAACTTGTTTTGACTGAAGGAATTCATTTTATAGCAAAAATACCAATTTAGACTTAACTCGCAAAAGACTATTCCTGTTTTTCTTTGTCATACAAGGTCATTTAAAGAGGTTTACGCATGGAACCTAGTTAGAATGGATATATATGAAGGACAAAGGAGTTTGAACTTGTTTTGACTGAAGGAATTGGTGTTTATAAGGAAAAATCCGAATTTCGTCGTATCTCGCAAAAGTAAGGCTATTCCTGTTTTTCTTTCTCATACAAGGTCATTTAAAAGGGTTTATGCATGGAACCTAGTTAGAATTGATATATATGAAGGACAAAGGAGTTTGAACTTGTTTTGACTGAAGGAATTCATTTTATAGCAAAAATACCAATTTGGCCTTAACTCGCAAAAGTAAGGCTATTCCTGTTTTTCTTTGTCATACAAGGTAATTTAAAGAGGTTTACGCATGGAACCTAGTTAGAATTGATATATATGAAGGACAAAGGAGTTTGAACTTGTTTTGACTGAAGGAATTCATTTTATAGCAAAAATACCAATTTGGACTTAACTCGCAAAAGTAAGACTATTCCTGTTTTTCTTTGTCATACAAGGTCATTTAAAGAGGTTTATGCATGGAACCTAGTTAGAATGGATATACATGAAGGACAAAGGAGTTTAAACTTGTTTTGACTGAAGGAATTCATTTTATAGCAAAAATACCAATTTGGCCTTAACTCGCAAAAGTAAGGCTATTCCTGTTTTTCTTTGTCATACAAGGTCATTTAAAGAGGTGTATGCATGGAACCTAGTTAGAATGGATATACATGAAGGACAAAGGAGTTTAAACTTGTTTTGACTGAAGGAATTCATTTTATAGCAAAAATACCAATTTGGCCTTAACTCGCAAAAGTAAGGCTATTCCTGTTTTTCTTTGTCATACAAGGTCATTTAAAGAGGTTTAATCATGGAACCTAGTTAGAATTGATATATATGAAGGAAAAAGGAGTTTGAACTTGTTTTGACTGAAGGAATTCATTTTATAGCAAAAATACCAATTTAGACTTAACTCGCAAAAGTAAGACTATTCCTGTTTTTCTTTGTCATACAAGGTCATTTAAAGAGGTTTACGCATGGAACCTAGTTAGAATGGATATATATGAAGGACAAAGGAGTTTGAACTTGTTTTGACTGAAGGAATTGGTGTTTATAAGGAAAAATCCGAATTTCGTCGTATCTCGCAAAAGTAAGGCTATTCCTGTTTTTCTTTTTCATACAAGGTCATTTAAAAGGGTTTATGCATGGAACCTAGTTAGAATTGATATATATGAAGGACAAAGGAGTTTAAACTTGTTTTGACTGAAGGAATTCATTTTATAGCAAAAATACCAATTTGGCCTTAACTCGCAAAAGTAAGGCTATTCCTGTTTTTCTTTGTCATACAAGGTCATTTAAAGAGGTTTACGCATGGAACCTAGTTAGAATTGATATATATGAAGGACAAAGGAGTTTGAACTTGTGTTGACTGAAGGAATTCATTTTATAGCAAAAATACCAATTTGGACTTAACTCGCAAAAGTAAGACTATTCCTGTTTTTCTTTGTCATACAAGGTCATTTAAAGAGGTTTATGCATGGAACCTAGTTAGAATGGATATACATGAAGGACAAAGGAGTTTGAATGTGTTTTGACTGAAGGAATTGGTGTTTATAAGGAAAAATCCGAATTTCGTCGTATCTCGCAAAAGTAAGGCTATTCCTGTTTTTCTTTCTCATACAAGGTCATTTAAAAGGGTTTATGCATGGAACCTAGTTAGAATTGATATATATGAAGGACAAAGGAGTTTGAACTTGTTTTGACTGAAGGAATTCATTTTATAGCAAAAATACCAATTTGGACTTAACTCGCAAAAGTAAGACTATTCCTGTTTTTCTTTGTCATACAAGGTCATTTAAAGAGGTTTATGCATGGAACCTAGTTAGAATGGATATACATGAAGGACAAAGGAGTTTAAACTTGTTTTGACTGAAGGAATTCATTTTATAGCAAAAATACCAATTTGGCCTTAACTCGCAAAAGTAAGACTATTCCTGTTTTTCTTTGTCATACAAGGTAATTTAAAGAGGTTTACGCATGGAACCTAGTTAGAATTGATATATATGAAGGACAAAGGAGTTTGAACTTGTTTTGACTGAAGGAATTCATTTTATAGCAAAAATACCAATTTAGACTTAAATCGCAAAAGTAAGACTATTCCTGTTTTTCTTTGTCATGCAAGGTCATTTAAAGAGGTTTATTTATGGAACCTAGTTAGAATGGATATACATGAATGACAAAGGAGTTTAAACTTGTTTTGACTGAAGGAATTCATTTTATAGCAAAAATACCAATTTGGACTTAACTCGCAAAAGTAAGGCTAATCCTGTTTTTCTTTGTCATACAAGGTCATTTCAAGAGGTTTATGCAAGGAACCTTGTTAGAATTGATATATATGAAGGACAAAGGAGTTTGAACTTGTTTTGACCTAAGGATTTCATTTTATAGCAAAAATACCAATTTGGACTTAACTTGCAAAAGTAAGGCTATTCCTGTTTTTCTTTGTCATACAAGGTCATTTAAAGAGGTTTATGCATGGAACCTAGTTAGAATGGATATATATGAAGGACAAAGGAGTTTGAATGTGTTTTGACTGAAGGAATTGGTGTTTATAAGGAAAAATCCGAATTTCGTCGTATCTCGCAAAAGTAAGGCTATTCCTGTTTTTCTTTCTCATACAAGGTAATTTAAAAGGGTTTATGCATGGAACCTAGTTAGAATTGATATATATGAAGGACAAAGGAGTTTGAACTTGTTTTGACTGAAGGAATTCATTTTATAGCAAAAATACCAATTTGGACTTAACTCGCAAAAGTAAGACTATTCCTGTTTTTCTTTGTCATACAAGGTCATTTAAAGAGGTTTATGCATGGAACCTAGTTAGAATGGATATACATGAAGGACAAAGGAGTTTAAACTTGTTTTGACTGAAGGAACTCATTTTATAGCAAAAATACCAATTTGGCCTTAACTCGCAAAAGTAAGACTATTCCTGTTTTTCTTTGTCAAACAAGGTCATTTAAAGAGGTTTACGCATGGAACCTAGTTAGAATGGATATATATGAAGGACAAAGGAGTTTGAACTTGTTTTGACTGAAGGAATTGGTGTTTATAAGGAAAAATCCGAATTTCGTCGTATCTCGCAAAAGTAAGGCTATTCCTGTTTTTCTTTCTCATACAAGGTCATTTAAAAGGGTTTATGCATGGAAGCTAGTTAGAATTGATATATATGAAGGACAAAGGAGTTTGAACTTGTTTTGACTGAAGGAATTCATTTTATAGCAAAAATACCAATTTGGACTTAACTCGCAAAAGTAAGGCTATTCCTAATTTTCTTTTTCATACAAAGTCATTTAAAGAGGTTTATGCATGGAACCTAGTTAGAATGGATATATATGAAGGACAAAGGAGTTTGAACTTGTTTTGACTGAAGGAATTCATTTTATAGCAAAAATACCAATTTGGACTTAACTCGCAAAAGTAAGACTATTCCTGTTTTTCTTTGTCATACAAGGTCATTTAAAGAGGTTTATGCATGGAACCTAGTTAGAATGGATATACATGAAGGACAAAGGAGTTTAAACTTGTTTTGACTGAAGGAATTCATTTTATAGCAAAAATACCAATTTGGCCTTAACTCGCAAAAGTAAGGCTATTCCTGTTTTTCTTTGTCATACAAGGTCATTTAAAGAGGTGTATGCATGGAACCTAGTTAGAATGGATATACATGAAGGACAAAGGAGTTTAAACTTGTTTTGACTGAAGGAATTCATTTTATAGCAAAAATACCAATTTGGCCTTAACTCGCAAAAGTAAGGCTATTCCTGTTTTTCTTTGTCATACAAGGTCATTTAAAGAGGTTTAATCATGGAACCTAGTTAGAATTGATATATATGAAGGACAAAGGAGTTTGAACTTGTTTTGACTGAAGGAATTCATTTTATAGCAAAAATACCAATTTAGACTTAACTCGCAAAAGTAAGACTATTCCTGTTTTTCTTTGTCATACAAGGTCATTTAAAGAGGTTTACGCATGGAACCTAGTTAGAATGGATATATATGAAGGACAAAGGAGTTTGAACTTGTTTTGACTGAAGGAATTGGTGTTTATAAGGAAAAATCCGAATTTCGTCGTATCTCGCAAAAGTAAGGCTATTCCTGTTTTTCTTTCTCATACAAGGTCATTTAAAAGGGTTTATGCATGGAACCTAGTTAGAATTGATATATATGAAGGACAAAGGAGTTTGAACTTGTTTTGACTGAAGGAATTCATTTTATAGCAAAAATACCAATTTGGCCTTAACTCGCAAAAGGAAGACTATTCCTGTTTTTCTTTGTCATACAAGGTCATTTAAAGAGGTTTATGCATGGAACCAAGTTAGAATGGATATACATGAAGGACAAAGGAGTTTAAACTTGTTTTGACTGAAGGAATTCATTTTATAGCAAAAATACCAATTTGGCCTTAACTCGCAAAAGTAAGGCTATTCCTGTTTTTCTTTGTCATACAAGGTCATTTAAAGAGGTTTACGCATGGAACCTAGTTAGAATTGATATATATGAAGGACAAAGGAGTTTGAACTTGTGTTGACTGAAGGAATTCATTTTATAGCAAAAATACCAATTTGGACTTAACTCGCAAAAGTAAGACTATTCCTGTTTTTCTTTGTCATACAAGGTCATTTAAAGAGGTTTATGCATGGAACCTAGTTAGAATGGATATACATGAAGGACAAAGGAGTTTGAATGTGTTTTGACTGAAGGAATTGGTGTTTATAAGGAAAAATCCGAATTTCGTCGTATCTCGCAAAAGTAAGGCTATTCCTGTTTTTCTTTCTCATACAAGGTCATTTAAAAGGGTTTATGCATGGAACCTAGTTAGAATTGATATATATGAAGGACAAAGGAGTTTGAACTTGTTTTGACTGAAGGAATTCATTTTATAGCAAAAATACCAATTTGGACTTAACTCGCAAAAGTAAGACTATTCCTGTTTTTCTTTGTCATACAAGGTCATTTAAAGAGGTTTATGCATGGAACCTAGTTAGAATGGATATACATGAAGGACAAAGGAGTTTAAACTTGTTTTGACTGAAGGAATTCATTTTATAGCAAAAATACCAATTTGGCCTTAACTCGCAAAAGTAAGACTATTCCTGTTTTTCTTTGTCATACAAGGTAATTTAAAGAGGTTTACGCATGGAACCTAGTTAGAATTGATATATATGAAGGACAAAGGAGTTTGAACTTGTTTTGACTGAAGGAATTCATTTTATAGCAAAAATACCAATTTAGACTTAAATCGCAAAAGTAAGACTATTCCTGTTTTTCTTTGTCATGCAAGGTCATTTAAAGAGGTTTATTTATGGAACCTAGTTAGAATGGATATACATGAATGACAAAGGAGTTTAAACTTGTTTTGACTGAAGGAATTCATTTTATAGCAAAAATACCAATTTGGCCTTAACTCGCAAAAGTAAGGCTATTCCTGTTTTTCTTTGTCATACAAGGTCATTTAAAGAGGTTTACGCATGGAACCTAGTTAGAATTGATATATATGAAGGACAAAGGAGTTTGAACTTGTGTTGACTGAAGGAATTCATTTTATAGCAAAAATACCAATTTGGACTTAACTCGCAAAAGTAAGACTATTCCTGTTTTTCTTTGTCATACAAGGTCATTTAAAGAGGTTTATGCATGGAACCTAGTTAGAATGGATATACATGAAGGACAAAGGAGTTTGAATGTGTTTTGACTGAAGGAATTGGTGTTTATAAGGAAAAATCCGAATTTCGTCGTATCTCGCAAAAGTAAGGCTATTCCTGTTTTTCTTTCTCATACAAGGTCATTTAAAAGGGTTTATGCATGGAACCTAGTTAGAATTGATATATATGAAGGACAAAGGAGTTTGAACTTGTTTTGACTGAAGGAATTCATTTTATAGCAAAAATACCAATTTGGACTTAACTCGCAAAAGTAAGACTATTCCTGTTTTTCTTTGTCATACAAGGTCATTTAAAGAGGTTTATGCATGGAACCTAGTTAGAATGGATATACATGAAGGACAAAGGAGTTTAAACTTGTTTTGACTGAAGGAATTCATTTTATAGCAAAAATACCAATTTGGCCTTAACTCGCAAAAGTAAGACTATTCCTGTTTTTCTTTGTCATACAAGGTAATTTAAAGAGGTTTACGCATGGAACCTAGTTAGAATTGATATATATGAAGGACAAAGGAGTTTGAACTTGTTTTGACTGAAGGAATTCATTTTATAGCAAAAATACCAATTTAGACTTAAATCGCAAAAGTAAGACTATTCCTGTTTTTCTTTGTCATGCAAGGTCATTTAAAGAGGTTTATTTATGGAACCTAGTTAGAATGGATATACATGAATGACAAAGGAGTTTAAACTTGTTTTGACTGAAGGAATTCATTTTATAGCAAAAATACCAATTTGGACTTAACTCGCAAAAGTAAGGCTAATCCTGTTTTTCTTTGTCATACAAGGTCATTTCAAGAGGTTTATGCAAGGAACCTTGTTAGAATTGATATATATGAAGGACAAAGGAGTTTGAACTTGTTTTGACCTAAGGATTTCATTTTATAGCAAAAATACCAATTTGGACTTAACTTGCAAAAGTAAGGCTATTCCTGTTTTTCTTTGTCATACAAGGTCATTTAAAGAGGTTTATGCATGGAACCTAGTTAGAATGGATATATATGAAGGACAAAGGAGTTTGAATGTGTTTTGACTGAAGGAATTGGTGTTTATAAGGAAAAATCCGAATTTCGTCGTATCTCGCAAAAGTAAGGCTATTCCTGTTTTTCTTTCTCATACAAGGTAATTTAAAAGGGTTTATGCATGGAACCTAGTTAGAATTGATATATATGAAGGACAAAGGAGTTTGAACTTGTTTTGACTGAAGGAATTCATTTTATAGCAAAAATACCAATTTGGACTTAACTCGCAAAAGTAAGACTATTCCTGTTTTTCTTTGTCATACAAGGTCATTTAAAGAGGTTTATGCATGGAACCTAGTTAGAATGGATATACATGAAGGACAAAGGAGTTTAAACTTGTTTTGACTGAAGGAACTCATTTTATAGCAAAAATACCAATTTGGCCTTAACTCGCAAAAGTAAGACTATTCCTGTTTTTCTTTGTCAAACAAGGTCATTTAAAGAGGTTTACGCATGGAACCTAGTTAGAATGGATATATATGAAGGACAAAGGAGTTTGAACTTGTTTTGACTGAAGGAATTGGTGTTTATAAGGAAAAATCCGAATTTCGTCGTATCTCGCAAAAGTAAGGCTATTCCTGTTTTTCTTTCTCATACAAGGTCATTTAAAAGGGTTTATGCATGGAAGCTAGTTAGAATTGATATATATGAAGGACAAAGGAGTTTGAACTTGTTTTGACTGAAGGAATTCATTTTATAGCAAAAATACCAATTTGGACTTAACTCGCAAAAGTAAGGCTATTCCTAATTTTCTTTTTCATACAAAGTCATTTAAAGAGGTTTATGCATGGAACCTAGTTAGAATGGATATATATGAAGGACAAAGGAGTTTGAACTTGTTTTGACTGAAGGAATTCATTTTATAGCAAAAATACCAATTTGGACTTAACTCGCAAAAGTAAGACTATTCCTGTTTTTCTTTGTCATACAAGGTCATTTAAAGAGGTTTATGCATGGAACCTAGTTAGAATGGATATACATGAAGGACAAAGGAGTTTAAACTTGTTTTGACTGAAGGAATTCATTTTATAGCAAAAATACCAATTTGGCCTTAACTCGCAAAAGTAAGGCTATTCCTGTTTTTCTTTGTCATACAAGGTCATTTAAAGAGGTGTATGCATGGAACCTAGTTAGAATGGATATACATGAAGGACAAAGGAGTTTAAACTTGTTTTGACTGAAGGAATTCATTTTATAGCAAAAATACCAATTTGGCCTTAACTCGCAAAAGTAAGGCTATTCCTGTTTTTCTTTGTCATACAAGGTCATTTAAAGAGGTTTAATCATGGAACCTAGTTAGAATTGATATATATGAAGGACAAAGGAGTTTGAACTTGTTTTGACTGAAGGAATTCATTTTATAGCAAAAATACCAATTTAGACTTAACTCGCAAAAGTAAGACTATTCCTGTTTTTCTTTGTCATACAAGGTCATTTAAAGAGGTTTACGCATGGAACCTAGTTAGAATGGATATATATGAAGGACAAAGGAGTTTGAACTTGTTTTGACTGAAGGAATTGGTGTTTATAAGGAAAAATCCGAATTTCGTCGTATCTCGCAAAAGTAAGGCTATTCCTGTTTTTCTTTCTCATACAAGGTCATTTAAAAGGGTTTATGCATGGAACCTAGTTAGAATTGATATATATGAAGGACAAAGGAGTTTGAACTTGTTTTGACTGAAGGAATTCATTTTATAGCAAAAATACCAATTTGGCCTTAACTCGCAAAAGGAAGACTATTCCTGTTTTTCTTTGTCATACAAGGTCATTTAAAGAGGTTTATGCATGGAACCAAGTTAGAATGGATATACATGAAGGACAAAGGAGTTTAAACTTGTTTTGACTGAAGGAATTCATTTTATAGCAAAAATACCAATTTGGCCTTAACTCGCAAAAGTAAGGCTATTCCTGTTTTTCTTTGTCATACAAGGTCATTTAAAGAGGTTTACGCATGGAACCTAGTTAGAATTGATATATATGAAGGACAAAGGAGTTTGAACTTGTGTTGACTGAAGGAATTCATTTTATAGCAAAAATACCAATTTGGACTTAACTCGCAAAAGTAAGACTATTCCTGTTTTTCTTTGTCATACAAGGTCATTTAAAGAGGTTTATGCATGGAACCTAGTTAGAATGGATATACATGAAGGACAAAGGAGTTTGAATGTGTTTTGACTGAAGGAATTGGTGTTTATAAGGAAAAATCCGAATTTCGTCGTATCTCGCAAAAGTAAGGCTATTCCTGTTTTTCTTTCTCATACAAGGTCATTTAAAAGGGTTTATGCATGGAACCTAGTTAGAATTGATATATATGAAGGACAAAGGAGTTTGAACTTGTTTTGACTGAAGGAATTCATTTTATAGCAAAAATACCAATTTGGACTTAACTCGCAAAAGTAAGACTATTCCTGTTTTTCTTTGTCATACAAGGTCATTTAAAGAGGTTTATGCATGGAACCTAGTTAGAATGGATATACATGAAGGACAAAGGAGTTTAAACTTGTTTTGACTGAAGGAATTCATTTTATAGCAAAAATACCAATTTGGCCTTAACTCGCAAAAGTAAGACTATTCCTGTTTTTCTTTGTCATACAAGGTAATTTAAAGAGGTTTACGCATGGAACCTAGTTAGAATTGATATATATGAAGGACAAAGGAGTTTGAACTTGTTTTGACTGAAGGAATTCATTTTATAGCAAAAATACCAATTTAGACTTAAATCGCAAAAGTAAGACTATTCCTGTTTTTCTTTGTCATGCAAGGTCATTTAAAGAGGTTTATTTATGGAACCTAGTTAGAATGGATATACATGAATGACAAAGGAGTTTAAACTTGTTTTGACTGAAGGAATTCATTTTATAGCAAAAATACCAATTTGGACTTAACTCGCAAAAGTAAGGCTAATCCTGTTTTTCTTTGTCATACAAGGTCATTTCAAGAGGTTTATGCAAGGAACCTTGTTAGAATTGATATATATGAAGGACAAAGGAGTTTGAACTTGTTTTGACTGAAGGATTTCATTTTATAGCAAAAATACCAATTTGGACTTAACTTGCAAAAGTAAGGCTATTCCTGTTTTTCTTTGTCATACAAGGTCATTTAAAGAGGTTTATGCATGGAACCTAGTTAGAATGGATATATATGAAGGACAAAGGAGTTTGAATGTGTTTTGACTGAAGGAATAGGTGTTTATAAGGAAAAATCCGAATTTCGTCGTATCTCGCAAAAGTAAGGCTATTCCTGTTTTTCTTTCTCATACAAGGTAATTTAAAAGGGTTTATGCATGGAACCTAGTTAGAATTGATATATATGAAGGACAAAGGAGTTTGAACTTGTTTTGACTGAAGGAATTCATTTTATAGCAAAAATACCAATTTGGACTTAACTCGCAAAAGTAAGACTATTCCTGTTTTTCTTTGTCATACAAGGTCATTTAAAGAGGTTTATGCATGGAACCTAGTTAGAATGGATATACATGAAGGACAAAGGAGTTTAAACTTGTTTTGACTGAAGGAACTCATTTTATAGCAAAAATACCAATTTGGCCTTAACTCGCAAAAGTAAGACTATTCCTGTTTTTCTTTGTCAAACAAGGTCATTTAAAGAGGTTTACGCATGGAACCTAGTTAGAATGGATATATATGAAGGACAAAGGAGTTTGAACTTGTTTTGACTGAAGGAATTGGTGTTTATAAGGAAAAATCCGAATTTCGTCGTATATCGCAAAAGTAAGGCTATTCCTGTTTTTCTTTCTCATACAAGGTCATTTAAAAGGGTTTATGCATGGAAGCTAGTTAGAATTGATATATATGAAGGACAAAGGAGTTTGAACTTGTTTTGACTGAAGGAATTCATTTTATAGCAAAAATACCAATTTGGACTTAACTCGCAAAAGTAAGGCTATTCCTAATTTTCTTTTTCATACAAAGTCATTTAAAGAGGTTTATGCATGGAACCTAGTTAGAATGGATATAT
Source organism: Odontesthes bonariensis (assembly GCF_027942865.1). Lineage (NCBI taxonomy): Eukaryota > Metazoa > Chordata > Actinopteri > Atheriniformes > Atherinopsidae > Odontesthes > Odontesthes bonariensis. The sequence continues at coordinate 34,318,666 of NC_134516.1, forward strand.
ATGAAGGACAAAGGAGTTTGAACTTGTTTTGACTGAAGGAATTCATTTTATAGCAAAAATACCAATTTGGACTTAACTCGCAAAAGTAAGACTATTCCTGTTTTTATTTGTCATACAAGGTCATTTAAAGAGGTTTATGCATGGAACCTAGTTAGAATGGATATATATGAAGGACAAAGGAGTTTGAACTTGTTTTGACTGAAGGAATTGGTGTTTATAAGGAAAAATCCGAATTTCGTCGTATCTCGCAAAAGTAAGGCTATTCCTGTTTTTCTTTGTCATACAAGGTCATTTAAAGAGGTTTATGCATGGAACCTAGTTAGAATGGATATATATGAAGGACAAAGGAGTTTGAACTTGTTTTGACTGAAGGAATTCATTTTATAGCAAAAATACCAATTTAGCCTTAACTCGCAAAAGTAAGGCTATTCCTGTTTTTCTTTGTCATACAAGGTAATTTAAAGAGGTTTACGCATGGAACCTAGTTAGAATTGATATATATGAAGGACAAAGGATTTTGAACTTGTTTTGACTGAAGGAATTCATTTTATAGCAAAAATACCAATTTAGACTTAACTCGCAAAAGTAAGACTATTCCTGTTTTTCTTTGTCATGCAAGGTCATTTAAAGAGGTTTATTTATGGAACCTAGTTAGAATGGATATAAATGAAGGACAAAGGAGTTTAAACTTGTTTTGACTGAAGGAATTCATTTTATAGCAAAAATACCAATTTGGACTTAACTCGCAAAAGTAAGGCTATTCCTGTTTTTCTTTGTCATACAAGGTCATTTAAAGAGGTTTATGCATGGAACCTAGTTAGAATGGATATATATGAAGGACAAAGGAGTTTGAATGTGTTTTGACTGAAGGAATTGGTGTTTATAAGGAAAAATCCGAATTTCGTCGTATCTCGCAAAAGTAAGGCTATTCCTGTTTTTCTTTGTCATACAAGGTCATTTAAAGAGGTTTACGCATGGAACCTAGTTAGAATGGATATATATGAAGGACAAAGGAGTTTGAACTTGTTTTGACTGAAGGAATTGGTGTTTATAAGGAAAAATCCGAATTTCGTCGTATCTCGCAAAAGTAAGGCTATTCCTGTTTTTCTTTGTCATACAAGGTCATTTAAAGAGGTTTACGCATGGAACCTAGTTAGAATGGATATATATGAAGGACAAAGGAGTTTGAACTTGTTTTGACTGAAGGAATTGGTGTTTATAAGGAAAAATCCGAATTTCGTCGTATCTCGCAAAAGTAAGGCTATTCCTGTTTTTCTTTCTCATACAAGGTCATTTAAAAGGGTTTATGCATGGAACCTAGTTAGAATGGATATACATGAAGGACAAAGGAGTTTAAACTTGTTTTGCCTGAAGGAATTCATTTTATAGCAAAAATACCAATTTGGCCTTAACTCGCAAAAGTAAGGCTATTCCTGTTTTTCTTTGTCATACAAGGTCATTTAAAGAGGTTTACGCATGGAACCTAGTTAGAATTGATATATATGAAGGACAAAGGAGTTTGAACTTGTTTTGACTGAAGGAATTCATTTTATAGCAAAAATACCAATTTGGACTTAACTCGCAAAAGTAAGGCTATTCCTGTTTTTCTTTGTCATACAAGGTAATTTAAAGAGGTTTACGCATGGAACCTAGTTAGAATTGATATATATGAAGGACAAAGGAGTTTGAACTTATTTGACTGAAGGATTTCATTTAATAGCAAAAATACCAATTTAGACTTAACTCGCAAAAGTAAGGCTATTCCTGTTTTTCTTTGTCATACAAGGTCATTTAAAGAGGTTTATGCATGGAACCTAGTTAGAATGGATATATATGAAGGACAAAGGAGTTTGAATGTGTTTTGACTGAAGGAATTGGTGTTTATAAGGAAAAATCCGAATTTCGTCGTATCTCGCAAAAGTAAGGCTATTCCTGTTTTTCTTTGTCATACAAGGTCATTTAAAGAGGTTTATGCATGGAACCTAGTTAGAATGGATATATATGAAGGACAAAGGAGTTTGAACTTGTTTTGACTGAAGGAATTCATTTTATAGCAAAAATACCAATTTAGCCTTAACTCGCAAAAGTAAGGCTATTCCTGTTTTTCGTTGTCATACAAGGTAATTTAAAGAGGTTTACGCATGGAACCTAGTTAGAATTGATATATATGAAGGACAAAGGAGTTTGAACTTGTTTTGACTGAAGGAATTCATTTTATAGCAAAAATACCAATTTGGCCTTAACTCGCAAAAGTAAGACTATTCCTGTTTTTCTTTGTCTTACAAGGTCATTTAAAGAGGTTTACGCATGGAACCTAGTTAGAATGGATATATATGAAGGACAAAGGAGTTTGAACTTGTTTTGACTGAAGGAATTCATTTTATAGCAAAAATACCAATTTAGACTTAACTCGCAAAAGTAAGACTATTCCTGTTTTTCTTTGTCATACAAGGTCATTTAAAGAGGTTTACGCATGGAACCTAGTTAGAATGGATATATATGAAGGACAAAGGAGTTTGAACTTGTTTTGACTGAAGGAATTGGTGTTTATAAGGAAAAATCCGAATTTCGTCGTATCTCGCAAAAGTAAGGCTATTCCTGTTTTTCTTTCTCATACAAGGTCATTTAAAAGGGTTTATGCATGGAACCTAGTTAGAATTGATATATATGAAGGACAAAGGAGTTTGAACTTGTTTTGACTGAAGGAATTCATTTTATAGCAAAAATACCAATTTGGCCTTAACTCGCAAAAGTAAGGCTATTCCTGTTTTTCTTTGTCATACAAGGTAATTTAAAGAGGTTTACGCATGGAACCTAGTTAGAATTGATATATATGAAGGACAAAGGAGTTTGAACTTGTTTTGACTGAAGGAATTCATTTTATAGCAAAAATACCAATTTGGCCTTAACTCGCAAAAGTAAGACTATTCCTGTTTTTCTTTGTCATACAAGGTCATTTAAAGAGGTTTATGCATGGAACCTAGTTAGAATGGATATACATGAAGGACAAAGGAGTTTAAACTTGTTTTGACTGAAGGAATTCATTTTATAGCAAAAATACCAATTTGGCCTTAACTCGCAAAAGTAAGGCTATTCCTGTTTTTCTTTGTCATACAAGGTCATTTAAAGAGGTTTATGCAACGAACCTTGTTAGAATTGATATATATGAAGGACAAAGGAGTTTGAACTTGTTTTGACTGAAGGATTTCATTTTATAGCAAAAATACCAATTTGGACTTAACTCGCAAAAGTAAGGCTATTCCTGATTTTCTTTGTCATACAAGGTCATTTAAAGAGGTTTATGCATGGAACCTAGTTAGAATGGATATATATGAAGGACAAAGGAGTTTGAACTTGTTTTGACTGAAGGAATTCATTTTATAGCAAAAATACGAATTTGGACTTAACTCGCAAAAGTAAGACTATTCCTGTTTTTCTTTGTCATACAAGGTCATTTAAAGAGGTTTATGCATGGAACCTAGTTAGAATGGATATATATGTAGGACAAAGGAGTTTGAACTTGTTTTGACTGAAGGAATTCATTTTATAGCAAAAATACCAATTTGGCCTTAACTCGCAAAAGTAAGGCTATTCCTGTTTTTTTTTTGTCATACAAGGTCATTTAAAGAGGTTTACGCATGGAACCTAGTTAGAATGGATATATATGTAGGACAAAGGAGTTTGAACTTGTTTTGACTGAAGGAATTCATTTTATAGCAAAAATACCAATTTGGCCTTAACTCGCAAAAGTAAGGCTATTCCTGTTTTTCTTTGTCATACAAGGTCATTTAAAGAGGTTTACGCATGGAACCTAGTTAGAATTGATATATTTGAAGGACAAAGGAGTTTGAACTTGTTTTGACTGAAGGAATTCATTTTATAGCAAAAATACCAATTTGGACTTAACTCGCAAAAGTAAGACTATTCCTGTTTTTCTTTGTCATACAAGGTCATTTAAAGAGGTTTACGCATGGAACCTAGTTAGAATGGATATATATGAAGGACAAAGGAGTTTGAACTTGTTTTGACTGAAGGAATTGGTGTAATTGGTGTAAGGAAAAATCCGAATTTCGTCGTTTCTCGCAAAAGTAAGGCTATTCCTGTTTTTCTTTCTCATACAAGGTCATTTAAAAGGGTTTATGCATGGAACCTAGTTAGAATTGATATATATGAAGGACAAAGGAGTTTGAACTTGTTTTGACTGAAGGAATTCATTTTATAGCAAAAATACCAATTTGGCCTTAACTCGCAAAAGTAAGGCTATTCCTGTTTTTCTTTGTCATACAAGGTAATTTAAAGAGGTTTACGCATGGAACCTAGTTAGAATTGATATATATGAAGGACAAAGGAGTTTGAACCTGTTTTGACTGAAGGAATTCATTTTATAGCAAAAATACCAATTTGGCCTTAACTCGCAAAAGTAAGACTATTCCTGTTTTTCTTTGTCATACAAGGTCATTTAAAGAGGTTTATGCATGGAACCTAGTTAGAATGGATATACATGAAGGACAAAGGAGTTTAAACTTGTTTTGACTGAAGGAATTCATTTTATAGCAAAAATACCAATTTGGCCTTAACTCGCAAAAGTAAGGCTATTCCTGATTTTCTTTGTCATACAAGGTCATTTAAAGAGGTTTATGCATGGAACCTAGTTAGAATGGATATATATGAAGGACAAAGGAGTTTGAACTTGTTTTGACTGAAGGAATTCATTTTATAGCAAAAATACGAATTTGGACTTAACTCGCAAAAGTAAGACTATTCCTGTTTTTCTTTGTCATACAAGGTCATTTAAAGAGGTTTATGCATGGAACCTAGTTAGAATGGATATATATGAAGGACAAAGGAGTTTGAACTTGTTTTGACTGAAGGAATTCATTTTATAGCAAAAATACCAATTTAGACTTAACTCGCAAAAGTAAGACTATTCCTGTTTTTCTTTGTAATACAAGGTCATTTAAAGAGGTTTATGCATGGAACCTAGTTAGAATGGATATACATGAAGGACAAAGGAGTTTAAACTTGTTTTGACTGAAGGAATTCATTTTATAGCAAAAATACCAATTTGGCCTTAACTCGCAAAAGTAAGACTATTCCTGTTTTTCTTTGTCATACAAGGTCATTTAAAGAGGTTTATGCATGGAACCTAGTTAGAATGGATATATATGAAGGACAAAGGAGTTTGAACTTGTTTTGACTGAAGGAATTGGTGTTTATAAGGAAAAATCCGAATTTCGTCGTTTCTCGCAAAAGTAAGGCTATTCCTGTTTTTCTTTCTCATACAAGGTCATTTAAAAGGGTTTATGCATGGAACCTAGTTAGAATTGATATATATGAAGGACAAAGGAGTTTGAACCTGTTTTGACTGAAGGAATTCATTTTATAGCAAAAATACCAATTTGGCCTTAACTCGCAAAAGTAAGACTATTCCTGTTTTTCTTTGTCATACAAGGTCATTTAAAGAGGTTTATGCATGGAACCTAGTTAGAATGGATATACATGAAGGACAAAGGAGTTTAAACTTGTTTTGACTGAAGGAATTCATTTTATAGCAAAAATACCAATTTGGCCTTAACTCGCAAAAGTAAGGCTATTCCTGTTTTTCTTTGTCATACAAGGTCATTTAAAGAGGTTTATGCAACGAACCTTGTTAGAATTGATATATATGAAGGACAAAGGAGTTTGAACTTGTTTTGACTGAAGGATTTCATTTTATAGCAAAAATACCAATTTGGACTTAACTCGCAAAAGTAAGGCTATTCCTGATTTTCTTTGTCATACAAGGTCATTTAAAGAGGTTTATGCATGGAACCTAGTTAGAATGGATATATATGAAGGACAAAGGAGTTTGAACTTGTTTTGACTGAAGGATTTCATTTTATAGCAAAAATACCAATTTGGACTTAACTCGCAAAAGTAAGACTATTCCTGTTTTTCTTTGTCATACAAGGTCATTTAAAGAGGTTTACGCATGGAACCTAGTTAGAATGGATATATATGAAGGACAAAGGAGTTTGAACTTGTTTTGACTGAAGGAATTGGTGTTTATAAGGAAAAATCCGAATTTCGTCGTATCTCGCAAAAGTAAGGCTATTCCTGTTTTTCTTTCTCATACAAGGTCACTTAAAAGGGTTTATGCATGGAACCTAGTTAGAATTGATATATATGAAGGACAAAGGAGTTTGAACTTGTTTTGACTGAAGGAATTCATTTTATAGCAAAAATACCAATTTGGCCTTAACTCGCAAAAGTAAGGCTATTCCTGTTTTTCTTTGTCACACAAGGTAATTTAAAGAGGTTTACGCATGGAACCTAGTTAGAATTGATATATATGAAGGACAAAGGAGTTTGAACTTGTTTTGACTGAAGGAATTCATTTTATAGCAAAAATACCAATTTGGCCTTAACTCGCAAAAGTAAGGCTATTCCTGTTTTTCTTTGTCATACAAGGTCATTTAAAGAGGTTTATGCAACGAACCTTGTTAGAATTGATATATATGAAGGACAAAGGAGTTTGAACTTGTTTTGACTGAAGGATTTCATTTTATAGCAAAAATACCAATTTGGCCTTAACTCGCAAAAGTAAGGCTATTCCTGATTTTCTTTGTCATACAAGGTCATTTAAAGAGGTTTATGCATGGAACCTAGTTAGAATGGATATATATGAAGGACAAAGGAGTTTGAACTTGTTTTGACTGAAGGAATTCATTTTATAGCAAAAATACCAATTTGGACTTAACTCGCAAAAGTAAGACTATTCCTGTTTTTCTTTGTCATACAAGGTCATTTAAAGAGGTTTATGCAAGGAACCTTGTTAGAATGGATATATATGAAGGACAAAGGAGTTTGAACTTGTTTTGACTGAAGGAATTCATTTTATAGCAAAAATACCAATTTGACCTTAACTCGCAAAAGTAATGCTTTTCCTGTTTTTCTTTGTCATACAAGGTCATTTAAAGAGGTTTATGCATGGAACCTAGTTAGAATGGATATATATGAAGGACAAAGGAGTTTGAACTTGTTTTGACTGAAGGAATTGGTGTTTATAAGGAAAAATCCGAATTTCGTCGTTTCTCGCAAAAGTAAGGCTATTCCTGTTTTTCTTTCTCATACAAGGTCATTTAAAAGGGTTTATGCATGGAACCTAGTTAGAATTGATATATATGAAGGACAAAGGAGTTTGAACTTGTTTTGACTGAAGGAATTCATTTTATAGCAAAAATACCAATTTGGCCTTAACTCGCAAAAGTAAGGCTATTCCTGTTTTTCTTTGTCATACAAGGTAATTTAAAGAGGTTTACGCATGGAACCTAGTTAGAATTGATATATATGAAGGACAAAGGAGTTTGAACCTGTTTTGACTGAAGGAATTCATTTTATAGCAAAAATACCAATTTGGCCTTAACTCGCAAAAGTAAGACTATTCCTGTTTTTCTTTGTCATACAAGGTCATTTAAAGAGGTTTATGCATGGAACCTAGTTAGAATGGATATACATGAAGGACAAAGGAGTTTAAACTTGTTTTGACTGAAGGAATTCATTTTATAGCAAAAATACCAATTTGGCCTTAACTCGCAAAAGTAAGGCTATTCCTGTTTTTCTTTGTCATACAAGGTCATTTAAAGAGGTTTATGCAACGAACCTTGTTAGAATTGATATATATGAAGGACAAAGGAGTTTGAACTTGTTTTGACTGAAGGATTTCATTTTATAGCAAAAATACCAATTTGGACTTAACTCGCAAAAGTAAGGCTATTCCTGATTTTCTTTGTCATACAAGGTCATTTAAAGAGGTTTATGCATGGAACCTAGTTAGAATGGATATATATGAAGGACAAAGGAGTTTGAACTTGTTTTGACTGAAGGAATTCATTTTATAGCAAAAATACGAATTTGGACTTAACTCGCAAAAGTAAGACTATTCCTGTTTTTCTTTGTCATACAAGGTCATTTAAAGAGGTTTATGCATGGAACCTAGTTAGAATGGATATATATGAAGGACAAAGGAGTTTGAACTTGTTTTGACTGAAGGAATTCATTTTATAGCAAAAATACCAATTTAGACTTAACTCGCAAAAGTAAGACTATTCCTGTTTTTCTTTGTCATACAAGGTCATTTAAAGAGGTTTATGCATGGAACCTAGTTAGAATGGATATACATGAAGGACAAAGGAGTTTAAACTTGTTTTGACTGAAGGAATTCATTTTATAGCAAAAATACCAATTTGGCCTTAACTCGCAAAAGTAAGACTATTCCTGTTTTTCTTTGTCATACAAGGTCATTTAACGAGGTTTACGCATGGAACCTAGTTAGAATGGATATATATGAAGGACAAAGGAGTTTGAACTTGTTTTGACTGAAGGAATTGGTGTTTATAAGGAAAAATCCGAATTTCGTCGTTTCTCGCAAAAGTAAGGCTATTCCTGTTTTTCTTTCTCATACAAGGTCATTTAAAAGGGTTTATGCATGGAACCTAGTTAGAATTGATATATATGAAGGACAAAGGAGTTTGAACCTGTTTTGACTGAAGGAATTCATTTTATAGCAAAAATACCAATTTGGCCTTAACTCGCAAAAGTAAGACTATTCCTGTTTTTCTTTGTCATACAAGGTCATTTAAAGAGGTTTATGCATGGAACCTAGTTAGAATGGATATACATGAAGGACAAAGGAGTTTAAACTTGTTTTGACTGAAGGAATTCATTTTATAGCAAAAATACCAATTTGGCCTTAACTCGCAAAAGTAAGGCTATTCCTGTTTTTCTTTGTCATACAAGGTCATTTAAAGAGGTTTATGCAACGAACCTTGTTAGAATTGATATATATGAAGGACAAAGGAGTTTGAACTTGTTTTGACTGAAGGATTTCATTTTATAGCAAAAATACCAATTTGGACTTAACTCGCAAAAGTAAGGCTATTCCTGATTTTCTTTGTCATACAAGGTCATTTAAAGAGGTTTATGCATGGAACCTAGTTAGAATGGATATATATGAAGGACAAAGGAGTTTGAACTTGTTTTGACTGAAGGATTTCATTTTATAGCAAAAATACCAATTTGGACTTAACTCGCAAAAGTAAGACTATTCCTGTTTTTCTTTGTCATACAAGGTCATTTAAAGAGGTTTACGCATGGAACCTAGTTAGAATGGATATATATGAAGGACAAAGGAGTTTGAACTTGTTTTGACTGAAGGAATTGGTGTTTATAAGGAAAAATCCGAATTTCGTCGTATCTCGCAAAAGTAAGGCTATTCCTGTTTTTCTTTCTCATACAAGGTCACTTAAAAGGGTTTATGCATGGAACCTAGTTAGAATTGATATATATGAAGGACAAAGGAGTTTGAACTTGTTTTGACTGAAGGAATTCATTTTATAGCAAAAATACCAATTTGGCCTTAACTCGCAAAAGTAAGGCTATTCCTGTTTTTCTTTGTCACACAAGGTAATTTAAAGAGGTTTACGCATGGAACCTAGTTAGAATTGATATATATGAAGGACAAAGGAGTTTGAACTTGTTTTGACTGAAGGAATTCATTTTATAGCAAAAATACCAATTTGGCCTTAACTCGCAAAAGTAAGGCTATTCCTGTTTTTCTTTGTCATACAAGGTCATTTAAAGAGGTTTATGCAACGAACCTTGTTAGAATTGATATATATGAAGGACAAAGGAGTTTGAACTTGTTTTGACTGAAGGATTTCATTTTATAGCAAAAATACCAATTTGGACTTAACTCGCAAAAGTAAGGCTATTCCTGATTTTCTTTGTCATACAAGGTCATTTAAAGAGGTTTATGCATGGAACCTAGTTAGAATGGATATATATGAAGGACAAAGGAGTTTGAACTTGTTTTGACTGAAGGAATTCATTTTATAGCAAAAATACGAATGTGGACTTAACTCGCAAAAGTAAGACTATTCCTGTTTTTCTTTGTCATACAAGGTCATTTAAAGAGGTTTATGCATGGAACCTAGTTAGAATTGATATATATGAAAGACAAAGGAGTTTAAACTTGTTTTGACTGAAGGAATTCATTTTATAGCAAAAATACCAATTTAGACTCAACTCGCAAAAGTAAGACTATTCCTGTTTTTCTTTGTCATACAAGGTCATTTAAAGAGGTTTACGCATGGAACCTAGTTAGAATGGATATATATGAAGGACAAAGGAGTTTGAACTTGTTTTGACTGAAGGAATTCATTTTATAGCAAAAATACCAATTTGGCCTTAACTCGCAAAAGTAAGGCTATTTCTCTTTTTCTTTGTCATAAAAGGTAATTTAAAGAGGTTTACGCATTGAACCTAGTTAGAATTGATATATATGAAGGACAAAGGAGTTTGAACTTGTTTTGACTGAAGGAATTCATTTTATAGCAAAAATACCAATTTGGACTTAACTCGCAAAAGTAAGACTATTCCTGTTTTTCTTTGTCATACAAGGTCATTTAAAGAGGTTTATGCAAGGAACCTTGTTAGAATGGATATATATGAAGGACAAAGGAGTTTGAACTTGTTTTGACTGAAGGAATTCATTTTATAGCAAAAATACCAATTTGACCTTAACTCGCAAAAGTAATGCTTTTCCTGTTTTTCTTTGTCATACAAGGTCATTTAAAGAGGTTTATGCATGGAACCTAGTTAGAATGGATATATATGAAGGACAAAGGAGTTTGAACTTGTTTTGACTGAAGGAATTGGTGTTTATAAGGAAAAATCCGAATTTCGTCGTTTCTCGCAAAAGTAAGGCTATTCCTGTTTTTCTTTCTCATACAAGGTCATTTAAAAGGGTTTATGCATGGAACCTAGTTAGAATTGATATATATGAAGGACAAAGGAGTTTGAACTTGTTTTGACTGAAGGAATTCATTTTATAGCAAAAATACCAATTTGGCCTTAACTCGCAAAAGTAAGGCTATTCCTGTTTTTCTTTGTCATACAAGGTAATTTAAAGAGGTTTACGCATGGAACCTAGTTAGAATTGATATATATGAAGGACAAAGGAGTTTGAACCTGTTTTGACTGAAGGAATTCATTTTATAGCAAAAATACCAATTTGGCCTTAACTCGCAAAAGTAAGACTATTCCTGTTTTTCTTTGTCATACAAGGTCATTTAAAGAGGTTTATGCATGGAACCTAGTTAGAATGGATATACATGAAGGACAAAGGAGTTTAAACTTGTTTTGACTGAAGGAATTCATTTTATAGCAAAAATACCAATTTGGCCTTAACTCGCAAAAGTAAGGCTATTCCTGTTTTTCTTTGTCATACAAGGTCATTTAAAGAGGTTTATGCAACGAACCTTGTTAGAATTGATATATATGAAGGACAAAGGAGTTTGAACTTGTTTTGACTGAAGGATTTCATTTTATAGCAAAAATACCAATTTGGACTTAACTCGCAAAAGTAAGGCTATTCCTGATTTTCTTTGTCATACAAGGTCATTTAAAGAGGTTTATGCATGGAACCTAGTTAGAATGGATATATATGAAGGACAAAGGAGTTTGAACTTGTTTTGACTGAAGGAATTCATTTTATAGCAAAAATACGAATTTGGACTTAACTCGCAAAAGTAAGACTATTCCTGTTTTTCTTTGTCATACAAGGTCATTTAAAGAGGTTTATGCATGGAACCTAGTTAGAATGGATATATATGAAGGACAAAGGAGTTTGAACTTGTTTTGACTGAAGGAATTCATTTTATAGCAAAAATACCAATTTAGACTTAACTCGCAAAAGTAAGACTATTCCTGTTTTTCTTTGTCATACAAGGTCATTTAAAGAGGTTTACGCATGGAACCTAGTTAGAATGGATATATATGAAGGACAAAGGAGTTTGAACTTGTTTTGACTGAAGGAATTGGTGTTTATAAGGAAAAATCCGAATTTCGTCGTTTCTCGCAAAAGTAAGGCTATTCCTGTTTTTCTTTCTCATACAAGGTCATTTAAAAGGGTTTATGCATGGAACCTAGTTAGGATTGATATATATGAAGGACAAAGGAGTTTGAACCTGTTTTGACTGAAGGAATTCATTTTATAGCAAAAATACCAATTTGGCCTTAACTCGCAAAAGTAAGACTATTCCTGTTTTTCTTTGTCATACAAGGTCATTTAAAGAGGTTTATGCATGGAACCTAGTTAGAATGGATATATATGAAGGACAAAGGAGTTTGAACTTGTTTTGACTGAAGGAATTCATTTTATAGCAAAAATACCAATTTAGCCTTAACTCGCAAAAGTAAGGCTATTCCTGTTTTTCGTTGTCATACAAGGTAATTTAAAGAGGTTTACGCATGGAACCTAGTTAGAATTGATATATATGAAGGACAAAGGAGTTTGAACTTGTTTTGACTGAAGGAATTCATTTTATAGCAAAAATACCAATTTGGCCTTAACTCGCAAAAGTAAGACTATTCCTGTTTTTCTTTGTCTTACAAGGTCATTTAAAGAGGTTTACGCATGGAACCTAGTTAGAATGGATATATATGAAGGACAAAGGAGTTTGAACTTGTTTTGACTGAAGGAATTCATTTTATAGCAAAAATACCAATTTAGACTTAACTCGCAAAAGTAAGACTATTCCTGTTTTTCTTTGTCATACAAGGTCATTTAAAGAGGTTTACGCATGGAACCTAGTTAGAATGGATATATATGAAGGACAAAGGAGTTTGAACTTGTTTTGACTGAAGGAATTGGTGTTTATAAGGAAAAATCCGAATTTCGTCGTATCTCGCAAAAGTAAGGCTATTCCTGTTTTTCTTTCTCATACAAGGTCATTTAAAAGGGTTTATGCATGGAACCTAGTTAGAATTGATATATATGAAGGACAAAGGAGTTTGAACTTGTTTTGACTGAAGGAATTCATTTTATAGCAAAAATACCAATTTGGCCTTAACTCGCAAAAGTAAGGCTATTCCTGTTTTTCTTTGTCATACAAGGTAATTTAAAGAGGTTTACGCATGGAACCTAGTTAGAATTGATATATATGAAGGACAAAGGAGTTTGAACTTGTTTTGACTGAAGGAATTCATTTTATAGCAAAAATACCAATTTGGCCTTAACTCGCAAAAGGAAGACTATTCCTGTTTTTCTTTGTCATACAAGGTCATTTAAAGAGGTTTACGCATGGAACCTAGTTAGAATGGATATACATGAAGGACAAAGGAGTTTAAACTTGTTTTGACTGAAGGAATTCATTTTATAGCAAAAATACCAATTTGGCCTTAACTCGCAAAAGTAAGGCTATTCCTGTTTTTCTTTGTCATACAAGGTCATTTAAAGAGGTGTATGCATGGAACCTAGTTAGAATGGATATACATGAAGGACAAAGGAGTTTAAACTTGTTTTGACTGAAGGAATTCATTTTATAGCAAAAATACCAATTTGGCCTTAACTCGCAAAAGTAAGGCTATTCCTGTTTTTCTTTGTCATACAAGGTCATTTAAAGAGGTTTAATCATGGAACCTAGTTAGAATTGATATATATGAAGGACAAAGGAGTTTGAACTTGTTTTGACTGAAGGAATTCATTTTATAGCAAAAATACCAATTTAGACTTAACTCGCAAAAGACTATTCCTGTTTTTCTTTGTCATACAAGGTCATTTAAAGAGGTTTACGCATGGAACCTAGTTAGAATGGATATATATGAAGGACAAAGGAGTTTGAACTTGTTTTGACTGAAGGAATTGGTGTTTATAAGGAAAAATCCGAATTTCGTCGTATCTCGCAAAAGTAAGGCTATTCCTGTTTTTCTTTCTCATACAAGGTCATTTAAAAGGGTTTATGCATGGAACCTAGTTAGAATTGATATATATGAAGGACAAAGGAGTTTGAACTTGTTTTGACTGAAGGAATTCATTTTATAGCAAAAATACCAATTTGGCCTTAACTCGCAAAAGTAAGACTAATCCTGTTTTTCTTTGTCATACAAGGTCATTTAAAGAGGTTTATGCATGGAACCTAGTTAGAATGGATATACATGAAGGACAAAGGAGTTTAAACTTGTTTTGCCTGAAGGAATTCATTTTATAGCAAAAATACCAATTTGGCCTTAACTCGCAAAAGTAAGGCTATTCCTGTTTTTCTTTGTCATACAAGGTCATTTAAAGAGGTTTACGCATGGAACCTAGTTAGAATTGATATATATGAAGGACAAAGGAGTTTGAACTTGTTTTGACTGAAGGAATTCATTTTATAGCAAAAATACCAATTTAGACTTAACTCGCAAAAGTAAGACTATTCCTGTTTTTCTTTGTCATACAAGGTCATTTAAAGAGGTTTACGCATGGAACCTAGTTAGAATGGATATATATGAAGGACAAAGGAGTTTGAACTTGTTTTGACTGAAGGAATTGGTGTTTATAAGGAAAAATCCGAATTTCGTCGTATCTCGCAAAAGTAAGGCTATTCCTGTTTTTCTTTCTCATACAAGGTCATTTAAAAGGGTTTATGCATGGAACCTAGTTAGAATTGATATATATGAAGGACAAAGGAGTTTGAACTTGTTTTGACTGAAGGAATTCATTTTATAGCAAAAATACCAATTTGGCCTTAACTCGCAAAAGTAAGGCTATTCCTGTTTTTCTTTGTCATACAAGGTAATTTAAAGAGGTTTACGCATGGAACCTAGTTAGAATTGATATATATGAAGGACAAAGGAGTTTGAACTTGTTTTGACTGAAGGAATTCATTTTATAGCAAAAATACCAATTTGGCCTTAACTCGCAAAAGTAAGACTATTCCTGTTTTTCTTTGTCATACAAGGTCATTTAAAGAGGTTTATGCATGGAACCTAGTTAGAATGGATATACATGAAGGACAAAGGAGTTTAAACTTGTTTTGACTGAAGGAATTCATTTTATAGCAAAAATACCAATTTGGCCTTAACTCGCAAAAGTAAGGCTATTCCTGTTTTTCTTTGTCATACAAGGTCATTTAAAGAGGTTTATGCAACGAACCTTGTTAGAATTGATATATATGAAGGACAAAGGAGTTTGAACTTGTTTTGACTGAAGGATTTCATTTTATAGCAAAAATACCAATTTGGACTTAACTCGCAAAAGTAAGGCTATTCCTGATTTTCTTTGTCATACAAGGTCATTTAAAGAGGTTTATGCATGGAACCTAGTTAGAATGGATATATATGAAGGACAAAGGAGTTTGAACTTGTTTTGACTGAAGGAATTCATTTTATAGCAAAAATACGAATTTGGACTTAACTCGCAAAAGTAAGACTATTCCTGTTTTTCTTTGTCATACAAGGTCATTTAAAGAGGTTTATGCATGGAACCTAGTTAGAATGGATATATATGTAGGACAAAGGAGTTTGAACTTGTTTTGACTGAAGGAATTCATTTTATAGCAAAAATACCAATTTGGCCTTAACTCGCAAAAGTAAGGCTATTCCTGTTTTTTTTTTGTCATACAAGGTCATTTAAAGAGGTTTACGCATGGAACCTAGTTAGAATGGATATATATGTAGGACAAAGGAGTTTGAACTTGTTTTGACTGAAGGAATTCATTTTATAGCAAAAATACCAATTTGGCCTTAACTCGCAAAAGTAAGGCTATTCCTGTTTTTCTTTGTCATACAAGGTCATTTAAAGAGGTTTACGCATGGAACCTAGTTAGAATTGATATATTTGAAGGACAAAGGAGTTTGAACTTGTTTTGACTGAAGGAATTCATTTTATAGCAAAAATACCAATTTGGACTTAACTCGCAAAAGTAAGACTATTCCTGTTTTTCTTTGTCATACAAGGTCATTTAAAGAGGTTTACGCATGGAACCTAGTTAGAATGGATATATATGAAGGACAAAGGAGTTTGAACTTGTTTTGACTGAAGGAATTGGTGTAATTGGTGTAAGGAAAAATCCGAATTTCGTCGTTTCTCGCAAAAGTAAGGCTATTCCTGTTTTTCTTTCTCATACAAGGTCATTTAAAAGGGTTTATGCATGGAACCTAGTTAGAATTGATATATATGAAGGACAAAGGAGTTTGAACTTGTTTTGACTGAAGGAATTCATTTTATAGCAAAAATACCAATTTGGCCTTAACTCGCAAAAGTAAGGCTATTCCTGTTTTTCTTTGTCATACAAGGTAATTTAAAGAGGTTTACGCATGGAACCTAGTTAGAATTGATATATATGAAGGACAAAGGAGTTTGAACCTGTTTTGACTGAAGGAATTCATTTTATAGCAAAAATACCAATTTGGCCTTAACTCGCAAAAGTAAGACTATTCCTGTTTTTCTTTGTCATACAAGGTCATTTAAAGAGGTTTATGCATGGAACCTAGTTAGAATGGATATACATGAAGGACAAAGGAGTTTAAACTTGTTTTGACTGAAGGAATTCATTTTATAGCAAAAATACCAATTTGGCCTTAACTCGCAAAAGTAAGGCTATTCCTGATTTTCTTTGTCATACAAGGTCATTTAAAGAGGTTTATGCATGGAACCTAGTTAGAATGGATATATATGAAGGACAAAGGAGTTTGAACTTGTTTTGACTGAAGGAATTCATTTTATAGCAAAAATACGAATTTGGACTTAACTCGCAAAAGTAAGACTATTCCTGTTTTTCTTTGTCATACAAGGTCATTTAAAGAGGTTTATGCATGGAACCTAGTTAGAATGGATATATATGAAGGACAAAGGAGTTTGAACTTGTTTTGACTGAAGGAATTCATTTTATAGCAAAAATACCAATTTAGACTTAACTCGCAAAAGTAAGACTATTCCTGTTTTTCTTTGTAATACAAGGTCATTTAAAGAGGTTTATGCATGGAACCTAGTTAGAATGGATATACATGAAGGACAAAGGAGTTTAAACTTGTTTTGACTGAAGGAATTCATTTTATAGCAAAAATACCAATTTGGCCTTAACTCGCAAAAGTAAGACTATTCCTGTTTTTCTTTGTCATACAAGGTCATTTAAAGAGGTTTATGCATGGAACCTAGTTAGAATGGATATATATGAAGGACAAAGGAGTTTGAACTTGTTTTGACTGAAGGAATTGGTGTTTATAAGGAAAAATCCGAATTTCGTCGTTTCTCGCAAAAGTAAGGCTATTCCTGTTTTTCTTTCTCATACAAGGTCATTTAAAAGGGTTTATGCATGGAACCTAGTTAGAATTGATATATATGAAGGACAAAGGAGTTTGAACCTGTTTTGACTGAAGGAATTCATTTTATAGCAAAAATACCAATTTGGCCTTAACTCGCAAAAGTAAGACTATTCCTGTTTTTCTTTGTCATACAAGGTCATTTAAAGAGGTTTATGCATGGAACCTAGTTAGAATGGATATACATGAAGGACAAAGGAGTTTAAACTTGTTTTGACTGAAGGAATTCATTTTATAGCAAAAATACCAATTTGGCCTTAACTCGCAAAAGTAAGGCTATTCCTGTTTTTCTTTGTCATACAAGGTCATTTAAAGAGGTTTATGCAACGAACCTTGTTAGAATTGATATATATGAAGGACAAAGGAGTTTGAACTTGTTTTGACTGAAGGATTTCATTTTATAGCAAAAATACCAATTTGGACTTAACTCGCAAAAGTAAGGCTATTCCTGATTTTCTTTGTCATACAAGGTCATTTAAAGAGGTTTATGCATGGAACCTAGTTAGAATGGATATATATGAAGGACAAAGGAGTTTGAACTTGTTTTGACTGAAGGATTTCATTTTATAGCAAAAATACCAATTTGGACTTAACTCGCAAAAGTAAGACTATTCCTGTTTTTCTTTGTCATACAAGGTCATTTAAAGAGGTTTACGCATGGAACCTAGTTAGAATGGATATATATGAAGGACAAAGGAGTTTGAACTTGTTTTGACTGAAGGAATTGGTGTTTATAAGGAAAAATCCGAATTTCGTCGTATCTCGCAAAAGTAAGGCTATTCCTGTTTTTCTTTCTCATACAAGGTCACTTAAAAGGGTTTATGCATGGAACCTAGTTAGAATTGATATATATGAAGGACAAAGGAGTTTGAACTTGTTTTGACTGAAGGAATTCATTTTATAGCAAAAATACCAATTTGGCCTTAACTCGCAAAAGTAAGGCTATTCCTGTTTTTCTTTGTCACACAAGGTAATTTAAAGAGGTTTACGCATGGAACCTAGTTAGAATTGATATATATGAAGGACAAAGGAGTTTGAACTTGTTTTGACTGAAGGAATTCATTTTATAGCAAAAATACCAATTTGGCCTTAACTCGCAAAAGTAAGGCTATTCCTGTTTTTCTTTGTCATACAAGGTCATTTAAAGAGGTTTATGCAACGAACCTTGTTAGAATTGATATATATGAAGGACAAAGGAGTTTGAACTTGTTTTGACTGAAGGATTTCATTTTATAGCAAAAATACCAATTTGGCCTTAACTCGCAAAAGTAAGGCTATTCCTGATTTTCTTTGTCATACAAGGTCATTTAAAGAGGTTTATGCATGGAACCTAGTTAGAATGGATATATATGAAGGACAAAGGAGTTTGAACTTGTTTTGACTGAAGGAATTCATTTTATAGCAAAAATACCAATTTGGACTTAACTCGCAAAAGTAAGACTATTCCTGTTTTTCTTTGTCATACAAGGTCATTTAAAGAGGTTTATGCAAGGAACCTTGTTAGAATGGATATATATGAAGGACAAAGGAGTTTGAACTTGTTTTGACTGAAGGAATTCATTTTATAGCAAAAATACCAATTTGACCTTAACTCGCAAAAGTAATGCTTTTCCTGTTTTTCTTTGTCATACAAGGTCATTTAAAGAGGTTTATGCATGGAACCTAGTTAGAATGGATATATATGAAGGACAAAGGAGTTTGAACTTGTTTTGACTGAAGGAATTGGTGTTTATAAGGAAAAATCCGAATTTCGTCGTTTCTCGCAAAAGTAAGGCTATTCCTGTTTTTCTTTCTCATACAAGGTCATTTAAAAGGGTTTATGCATGGAACCTAGTTAGAATTGATATATATGAAGGACAAAGGAGTTTGAACTTGTTTTGACTGAAGGAATTCATTTTATAGCAAAAATACCAATTTGGCCTTAACTCGCAAAAGTAAGGCTATTCCTGTTTTTCTTTGTCATACAAGGTAATTTAAAGAGGTTTACGCATGGAACCTAGTTAGAATTGATATATATGAAGGACAAAGGAGTTTGAACCTGTTTTGACTGAAGGAATTCATTTTATAGCAAAAATACCAATTTGGCCTTAACTCGCAAAAGTAAGACTATTCCTGTTTTTCTTTGTCATACAAGGTCATTTAAAGAGGTTTATGCATGGAACCTAGTTAGAATGGATATACATGAAGGACAAAGGAGTTTAAACTTGTTTTGACTGAAGGAATTCATTTTATAGCAAAAATACCAATTTGGCCTTAACTCGCAAAAGTAAGGCTATTCCTGTTTTTCTTTGTCATACAAGGTCATTTAAAGAGGTTTATGCAACGAACCTTGTTAGAATTGATATATATGAAGGACAAAGGAGTTTGAACTTGTTTTGACTGAAGGATTTCATTTTATAGCAAAAATACCAATTTGGACTTAACTCGCAAAAGTAAGGCTATTCCTGATTTTCTTTGTCATACAAGGTCATTTAAAGAGGTTTATGCATGGAACCTAGTTAGAATGGATATATATGAAGGACAAAGGAGTTTGAACTTGTTTTGACTGAAGGAATTCATTTTATAGCAAAAATACGAATTTGGACTTAACTCGCAAAAGTAAGACTATTCCTGTTTTTCTTTGTCATACAAGGTCATTTAAAGAGGTTTATGCATGGAACCTAGTTAGAATGGATATATATGAAGGACAAAGGAGTTTGAACTTGTTTTGACTGAAGGAATTCATTTTATAGCAAAAATACCAATTTAGACTTAACTCGCAAAAGTAAGACTATTCCTGTTTTTCTTTGTCATACAAGGTCATTTAAAGAGGTTTATGCATGGAACCTAGTTAGAATGGATATACATGAAGGACAAAGGAGTTTAAACTTGTTTTGACTGAAGGAATTCATTTTATAGCAAAAATACCAATTTGGCCTTAACTCGCAAAAGTAAGACTATTCCTGTTTTTCTTTGTCATACAAGGTCATTTAACGAGGTTTACGCATGGAACCTAGTTAGAATGGATATATATGAAGGACAAAGGAGTTTGAACTTGTTTTGACTGAAGGAATTGGTGTTTATAAGGAAAAATCCGAATTTCGTCGTTTCTCGCAAAAGTAAGGCTATTCCTGTTTTTCTTTCTCATACAAGGTCATTTAAAAGGGTTTATGCATGGAACCTAGTTAGAATTGATATATATGAAGGACAAAGGAGTTTGAACCTGTTTTGACTGAAGGAATTCATTTTATAGCAAAAATACCAATTTGGCCTTAACTCGCAAAAGTAAGACTATTCCTGTTTTTCTTTGTCATACAAGGTCATTTAAAGAGGTTTATGCATGGAACCTAGTTAGAATGGATATACATGAAGGACAAAGGAGTTTAAACTTGTTTTGACTGAAGGAATTCATTTTATAGCAAAAATACCAATTTGGCCTTAACTCGCAAAAGTAAGGCTATTCCTGTTTTTCTTTGTCATACAAGGTCATTTAAAGAGGTTTATGCAACGAACCTTGTTAGAATTGATATATATGAAGGACAAAGGAGTTTGAACTTGTTTTGACTGAAGGATTTCATTTTATAGCAAAAATACCAATTTGGACTTAACTCGCAAAAGTAAGGCTATTCCTGATTTTCTTTGTCATACAAGGTCATTTAAAGAGGTTTATGCATGGAACCTAGTTAGAATGGATATATATGAAGGACAAAGGAGTTTGAACTTGTTTTGACTGAAGGATTTCATTTTATAGCAAAAATACCAATTTGGACTTAACTCGCAAAAGTAAGACTATTCCTGTTTTTCTTTGTCATACAAGGTCATTTAAAGAGGTTTACGCATGGAACCTAGTTAGAATGGATATATATGAAGGACAAAGGAGTTTGAACTTGTTTTGACTGAAGGAATTGGTGTTTATAAGGAAAAATCCGAATTTCGTCGTATCTCGCAAAAGTAAGGCTATTCCTGTTTTTCTTTCTCATACAAGGTCACTTAAAAGGGTTTATGCATGGAACCTAGTTAGAATTGATATATATGAAGGACAAAGGAGTTTGAACTTGTTTTGACTGAAGGAATTCATTTTATAGCAAAAATACCAATTTGGCCTTAACTCGCAAAAGTAAGGCTATTCCTGTTTTTCTTTGTCACACAAGGTAATTTAAAGAGGTTTACGCATGGAACCTAGTTAGAATTGATATATATGAAGGACAAAGGAGTTTGAACTTGTTTTGACTGAAGGAATTCATTTTATAGCAAAAATACCAATTTGGCCTTAACTCGCAAAAGTAAGGCTATTCCTGTTTTTCTTTGTCATACAAGGTCATTTAAAGAGGTTTATGCAACGAACCTTGTTAGAATTGATATATATGAAGGACAAAGGAGTTTGAACTTGTTTTGACTGAAGGAATTCATTTTATAGCAAAAATACGAATGTGGACTTAACTCGCAAAAGTAAGACTATTCCTGTTTTTCTTTGTCATACAAGGTCATTTAAAGAGGTTTATGCATGGAACCTAGTTAGAATTGATATATATGAAAGACAAAGGAGTTTAAACTTGTTTTGACTGAAGGAATTCATTTTATAGCAAAAATACCAATTTAGACTCAACTCGCAAAAGTAAGACTATTCCTGTTTTTCTTTGTCATACAAGGTCATTTAAAGAGGTTTACGCATGGAACCTAGTTAGAATGGATATATATGAAGGACAAAGGAGTTTGAACTTGTTTTGACTGAAGGAATTCATTTTATAGCAAAAATACCAATTTGGCCTTAACTCGCAAAAGTAAGGCTATTTCTCTTTTTCTTTGTCATAAAAGGTAATTTAAAGAGGTTTACGCATTGAACCTAGTTAGAATTGATATATATGAAGGACAAAGGAGTTTGAACTTGTTTTGACTGAAGGAATTCATTTTATAGCAAAAATACCAATTTGGACTTAACTCGCAAAAGTAAGACTATTCCTGTTTTTCTTTGTCATACAAGGTCATTTAAAGAGGTTTATGCAAGGAACCTTGTTAGAATGGATATATATGAAGGACAAAGGAGTTTGAACTTGTTTTGACTGAAGGAATTCATTTTATAGCAAAAATACCAATTTGACCTTAACTCGCAAAAGTAATGCTTTTCCTGTTTTTCTTTGTCATACAAGGTCATTTAAAGAGGTTTATGCATGGAACCTAGTTAGAATGGATATATATGAAGGACAAAGGAGTTTGAACTTGTTTTGACTGAAGGAATTGGTGTTTATAAGGAAAAATCCGAATTTCGTCGTTTCTCGCAAAAGTAAGGCTATTCCTGTTTTTCTTTCTCATACAAGGTCATTTAAAAGGGTTTATGCATGGAACCTAGTTAGAATTGATATATATGAAGGACAAAGGAGTTTGAACTTGTTTTGACTGAAGGAATTCATTTTATAGCAAAAATACCAATTTGGCCTTAACTCGCAAAAGTAAGGCTATTCCTGTTTTTCTTTGTCATACAAGGTAATTTAAAGAGGTTTACGCATGGAACCTAGTTAGAATTGATATATATGAAGGACAAAGGAGTTTGAACCTGTTTTGACTGAAGGAATTCATTTTATAGCAAAAATACCAATTTGGCCTTAACTCGCAAAAGTAAGACTATTCCTGTTTTTCTTTGTCATACAAGGTCATTTAAAGAGGTTTATGCATGGAACCTAGTTAGAATGGATATACATGAAGGACAAAGGAGTTTAAACTTGTTTTGACTGAAGGAATTCATTTTATAGCAAAAATACCAATTTGGCCTTAACTCGCAAAAGTAAGGCTATTCCTGTTTTTCTTTGTCATACAAGGTCATTTAAAGAGGTTTATGCAACGAACCTTGTTAGAATTGATATATATGAAGGACAAAGGAGTTTGAACTTGTTTTGACTGAAGGATTTCATTTTATAGCAAAAATACCAATTTGGACTTAACTCGCAAAAGTAAGGCTATTCCTGATTTTCTTTGTCATACAAGGTCATTTAAAGAGGTTTATGCATGGAACCTAGTTAGAATGGATATATATGAAGGACAAAGGAGTTTGAACTTGTTTTGACTGAAGGAATTCATTTTATAGCAAAAATACGAATTTGGACTTAACTCGCAAAAGTAAGACTATTCCTGTTTTTCTTTGTCATACAAGGTCATTTAAAGAGGTTTATGCATGGAACCTAGTTAGAATGGATATATATGAAGGACAAAGGAGTTTGAACTTGTTTTGACTGAAGGAATTCATTTTATAGCAAAAATACCAATTTAGACTTAACTCGCAAAAGTAAGACTATTCCTGTTTTTCTTTGTCATACAAGGTCATTTAAAGAGGTTTACGCATGGAACCTAGTTAGAATGGATATATATGAAGGACAAAGGAGTTTGAACTTGTTTTGACTGAAGGAATTGGTGTTTATAAGGAAAAATCCGAATTTCGTCGTTTCTCGCAAAAGTAAGGCTATTCCTGTTTTTCTTTCTCATACAAGGTCATTTAAAAGGGTTTATGCATGGAACCTAGTTAGGATTGATATATATGAAGGACAAAGGAGTTTGAACCTGTTTTGACTGAAGGAATTCATTTTATAGCAAAAATACCAATTTGGCCTTAACTCGCAAAAGTAAGACTATTCCTGTTTTTCTTTGTCATACAAGGTCATTTAAAGAGGTTTATGCATGGAACCTAGTTAGAATGGATATATATGAAGGACAAAGGAGTTTGAACTTGTTTTGACTGAAGGAATTCATTTTATAGCAAAAATACCAATTTAGCCTTAACTCGCAAAAGTAAGGCTATTCCTGTTTTTCGTTGTCATACAAGGTAATTTAAAGAGGTTTACGCATGGAACCTAGTTAGAATTGATATATATGAAGGACAAAGGAGTTTGAACTTGTTTTGACTGAAGGAATTCATTTTATAGCAAAAATACCAATTTGGCCTTAACTCGCAAAAGTAAGACTATTCCTGTTTTTCTTTGTCTTACAAGGTCATTTAAAGAGGTTTACGCATGGAACCTAGTTAGAATGGATATATATGAAGGACAAAGGAGTTTGAACTTGTTTTGACTGAAGGAATTCATTTTATAGCAAAAATACCAATTTAGACTTAACTCGCAAAAGTAAGACTATTCCTGTTTTTCTTTGTCATACAAGGTCATTTAAAGAGGTTTACGCATGGAACCTAGTTAGAATGGATATATATGAAGGACAAAGGAGTTTGAACTTGTTTTGACTGAAGGAATTGGTGTTTATAAGGAAAAATCCGAATTTCGTCGTATCTCGCAAAAGTAAGGCTATTCCTGTTTTTCTTTCTCATACAAGGTCATTTAAAAGGGTTTATGCATGGAACCTAGTTAGAATTGATATATATGAAGGACAAAGGAGTTTGAACTTGTTTTGACTGAAGGAATTCATTTTATAGCAAAAATACCAATTTGGCCTTAACTCGCAAAAGTAAGGCTATTCCTGTTTTTCTTTGTCATACAAGGTAATTTAAAGAGGTTTACGCATGGAACCTAGTTAGAATTGATATATATGAAGGACAAAGGAGTTTGAACTTGTTTTGACTGAAGGAATTCATTTTATAGCAAAAATACCAATTTGGCCTTAACTCGCAAAAGGAAGACTATTCCTGTTTTTCTTTGTCATACAAGGTCATTTAAAGAGGTTTACGCATGGAACCTAGTTAGAATGGATATACATGAAGGACAAAGGAGTTTAAACTTGTTTTGACTGAAGGAATTCATTTTATAGCAAAAATACCAATTTGGCCTTAACTCGCAAAAGTAAGGCTATTCCTGTTTTTCTTTGTCATACAAGGTCATTTAAAGAGGTGTATGCATGGAACCTAGTTAGAATGGATATACATGAAGGACAAAGGAGTTTAAACTTGTTTTGACTGAAGGAATTCATTTTATAGCAAAAATACCAATTTGGCCTTAACTCGCAAAAGTAAGGCTATTCCTGTTTTTCTTTGTCATACAAGGTCATTTAAAGAGGTTTAATCATGGAACCTAGTTAGAATTGATATATATGAAGGACAAAGGAGTTTGAACTTGTTTTGACTGAAGGAATTCATTTTATAGCAAAAATACCAATTTAGACTTAACTCGCAAAAGACTATTCCTGTTTTTCTTTGTCATACAAGGTCATTTAAAGAGGTTTACGCATGGAACCTAGTTAGAATGGATATATATGAAGGACAAAGGAGTTTGAACTTGTTTTGACTGAAGGAATTGGTGTTTATAAGGAAAAATCCGAATTTCGTCGTATCTCGCAAAAGTAAGGCTATTCCTGTTTTTCTTTCTCATACAAGGTCATTTAAAAGGGTTTATGCATGGAACCTAGTTAGAATTGATATATATGAAGGACAAAGGAGTTTGAACTTGTTTTGACTGAAGGAATTCATTTTATAGCAAAAATACCAATTTGGCCTTAACTCGCAAAAGTAAGACTAATCCTGTTTTTCTTTGTCATACAAGGTCATTTAAAGAGGTTTATGCATGGAACCTAGTTAGAATGGATATACATGAAGGACAAAGGAGTTTAAACTTGTTTTGCCTGAAGGAATTCATTTTATAGCAAAAATACCAATTTGGCCTTAACTCGCAAAAGTAAGGCTATTCCTGTTTTTCTTTGTCATACAAGGTCATTTAAAGAGGTTTACGCATGGAACCTAGTTAGAATTGATATATATGAAGGACAAAGGAGTTTGAACTTGTTTTGACTGAAGGAATTCATTTTATAGCAAAAATACCAATTTGGACTTAACTCGCAAAAGTAAGGCTATTCCTGTTTTTCTTTGTCATACAAGGTAATTTAAAGAGGTTTACGCATGGAACCTAGTTAGAATTGATATATATGAAGGACAAAGGAGTTTGAACTTATTTGACTGAAGGATTTCATTTAATAGCAAAAATACCAATTTAGACTTAACTCGCAAAAGTAAGGCTATTCCTGTTTTTCTTTGTCATACAAGGTCATTTAAAGAGGTTTATGCATGGAACCTAGTTAGAATGGATATATATGAAGGACAAAGGAGTTTGAATGTGTTTTGACTGAAGGAATTGGTGTTTATAAGGAAAAATCCGAATTTCGTCGTATCTCGCAAAAGTAAGGCTATTCCTGTTTTTCTTTGTCATACAAGGTCATTTAAAGAGGTTTATGCATGGAACCTAGTTAGAATGGATATATATGAAGGACAAAGGAGTTTGAACTTGTTTTGACTGAAGGAATTCATTTTATAGCAAAAATACCAATTTAGCCTTAACTCGCAAAAGTAAGGCTATTCCTGTTTTTCGTTGTCATACAAGGTAATTTAAAGAGGTTTACGCATGGAACCTAGTTAGAATTGATATATATGAAGGACAAAGGAGTTTGAACTTGTTTTGACTGAAGGAATTCATTTTATAGCAAAAATACCAATTTGGCCTTAACTCGCAAAAGTAAGACTATTCCTGTTTTTCTTTGTCTTACAAGGTCATTTAAAGAGGTTTACGCATGGAACCTAGTTAGAATGGATATATATGAAGGACAAAGGAGTTTGAACTTGTTTTGACTGAAGGAATTCATTTTATAGCAAAAATACCAATTTAGACTTAACTCGCAAAAGTAAGACTATTCCTGTTTTTCTTTGTCATACAAGGTCATTTAAAGAGGTTTACGCATGGAACCTAGTTAGAATGGATATATATGAAGGACAAAGGAGTTTGAACTTGTTTTGACTGAAGGAATTGGTGTTTATAAGGAAAAATCCGAATTTCGTCGTATCTCGCAAAAGTAAGGCTATTCCTGTTTTTCTTTCTCATACAAGGTCATTTAAAAGGGTTTATGCATGGAACCTAGTTAGAATTGATATATATGAAGGACAAAGGAGTTTGAACTTGTTTTGACTGAAGGAATTCATTTAATAGCAAAAATACCAATTTGGCCTTAACTCGCAAAAGTAAGGCTATTCCTGTTTTTCTTTGTCATACAAGGTAATTTAAAGAGGTTTACGCATGGAACCTAGTTAGAATTGATATATATGAAGGACAAAGGAGTTTGAACTTGTTTTGACTGAAGGAATTCATTTTATAGCAAAAATACCAATTTGGCCTTAACTCGCAAAAGGAAGACTATTCCTGTTTTTCTTTGTCATACAAGGTCATTTAAAGAGGTTTACGCATGGAACCTAGTTAGAATGGATATACATGAAGGACAAAGGAGTTTAAACTTGTTTTGACTGAAGGAATTCATTTTATAGCAAAAATACCAATTTGGCCTTAACTCGCAAAAGTAAGGCTATTCCTGTTTTTCTTTGTCATACAAGGTCATTTAAAGAGGTGTATGCATGGAACCTAGTTAGAATGGATATACATGAAGGACAAAGGAGTTTAAACTTGTTTTGACTGAAGGAATTCATTTTATAGCAAAAATACCAATTTGGCCTTAACTCGCAAAAGTAAGGCTATTCCTGTTTTTCTTTGTCATACAAGGTCATTTAAAGAGGTTTAATCATGGAACCTAGTTAGAATGGATATATATGAAGGACAAAGGAGTTTGAACTTGTTTTGACTGAAGGAATTGGTGTTTATAAGGAAAAATCCGAATTTCGTCGTATCTCGCAAAAGTAAGGCTATTCCTGTTTTTCTTTCTCATACAAGGTCATTTAAAAGGGTTTATGCATGGAACCTAGTTAGAATTGATATATATGAAGGACAAAGGAGTTTGAACTTGTTTTGACTGAAGGAATTCATTTTATAGCAAAAATACCAATTTGGCCTTAACTCGCAAAAGTAAGGCTATTCCTGTTTTTCTTTGTCATACAAGGTAATTTAAAGAGGTTTACGCATGGAACCTAGTTAGAATTGATATATATGAAGGACAAAGGAATTTGAACTTGTTTTGACTGAAGGAATTCATTTTATAGCAAAAATACCAATTTGGACTTAACTCGCAAAAGTAAGACTATTCCTGTTTTTCTTTGTCATACAAGGTCATTTAAAGAGGTTTATGCATGGAACCTAGTTAGAATGGATATACATGAAGGACAAAGGAGTTTAAACTTGTTTTGACTGAAGGAATTCATTTTATAGCAAAAATACCAATTTGGCCTTAACTCGCAAAAGTAAGGCTATTCCTGTTTTTCTTTGTCATACAAGGTCATTTAAAGAGATGTATGCATGGAACCTAGTTAGAATGGATATACATGAAGGACAAAGGAGTTTAAACTTGTTTTGACTGAAGGAATTCATTTTATAGCAAAAATACCAATTTGGCCTTAACTCGCAAAAGTAAGGCTATTCCTGTTTTTCTTTGTCATACAAGGTCATTTAAAGAGGTTTAATCATGGAACCTAGTTAGAATTGATATATATGAAGGACAAAGGAGTTTGAACTTGTTTTGACTGAAGGAATTCATTTTATAGCAAAAATACCAATTTAGACTTAACTCGCAAAAGTAAGACTATTCCTGTTTTTCTTTGTCATACAAGGTCATTTAAAGAGGTTTACGCATGGAACCTAGTTAGAATGGATATATATGAAGGACAAAGGAGTTTGAACTTGTTTTGACTGAAGGAATTGGTGTTTATAAGGAAAAATCCGAATTTCGTCGTATCTCGCAAAAGTAAGGCTATTCCTGTTTTTCTTTTTCATACAAGGTCATTTAAAAGGGTTTATGCATGGAACCTAGTTAGAATTGATATATATGAAGGACAAAGGAGTTTAAACTTGTTTTGACTGAAGGAATTCATTTTATAGCAAAAATACCAATTTGGCCTTAACTCGCAAAAGTAAGGCTATTCCTGTTTTTCTTTGTCATACAAGGTCATTTAAAGAGGTTTACGCATGGAACCTAGTTAGAATTGATATATATGAAGGACAAAGGAGTTTGAACTTGTGTTGACTGAAGGAATTCATTTTATAGCAAAAATACCAATTTGGACTTAACTCGCAAAAGTAAGACTATTCCTGTTTTTCTTTGTCATACAAGGTCATTTAAAGAGGTTTATGCATGGAACCTAGTTAGAATGGATATACATGAAGGACAAAGGAGTTTGAATGTGTTTTGACTGAAGGAATTGGTGTTTATAAGGAAAAATCCGAATTTCGTCGTATCTCGCAAAAGTAAGGCTATTCCTGTTTTTCTTTCTCATACAAGGTCATTTAAAAGGGTTTATGCATGGAACCTAGTTAGAATTGATATATATGAAGGACAAAGGAGTTTGAACTTGTTTTGACTGAAGGAATTCATTTTATAGCAAAAATACCAATTTGGACTTAACTCGCAAAAGTAAGACTATTCCTGTTTTTCTTTGTCATACAAGGTCATTTAAAGAGGTTTATGCATGGAACCTAGTTAGAATGGATATACATGAAGGACAAAGGAGTTTAAACTTGTTTTGACTGAAGGAATTCATTTTATAGCAAAAATACCAATTTGGCCTTAACTCGCAAAAGTAAGACTATTCCTGTTTTTCTTTGTCATACAAGGTCATTTAAAGAGGTTTACGCATGGAACCTAGTTAGAATTGATATATATGAAGGACAAAGGAGTTTGAACTTGTTTTGACTGAAGGAATTCATTTTATAGCAAAAATACCAATTTAGACTTAAATCGCAAAAGTAAGACTATTCCTGTTTTTCTTTGTCATGCAAGGTCATTTAAAGAGGTTTATTTATGGAACCTAGTTAGAATGGATATACATGAATGACAAAGGAGTTTAAACTTGTTTTGACTGAAGGAATTCATTTTATAGCAAAAATACCAATTTGGACTTAACTCGCAAAAGTAAGGCTAATCCTGTTTTTCTTTGTCATACAAGGTCATTTCAAGAGGTTTATGCAAGGAACCTTGTTAGAATTGATATATATGAAGGACAAAGGAGTTTGAACTTGTTTTGACTGAAGGATTTCATTTTATAGCAAAAATACCAATTTGGACTTAACTTGCAAAAGTAAGGCTATTCCTGTTTTTCTTTGTCATACAAGGTCATTTAAAGAGGTTTATGCATGGAACCTAGTTAGAATGGATATATATGAAGGACAAAGGAGTTTGAATGTGTTTTGACTGAAGGAATTGGTGTTTATAAGGAAAAATCCGAATTTCGTCGTATCTCGCAAAAGTAAGGCTATTCCTGTTTTTCTTTCTCATACAAGGTAATTTAAAAGGGTTTATGCATGGAACCTAGTTAGAATTGATATATATGAAGGACAAAGGAGTTTGAACTTGTTTTGACTGAAGGAATTCATTTTATAGCAAAAATACCAATTTGGACTTAACTCGCAAAAGTAAGGCTATTCCTAATTTTCTTTTTCATACAAAGTCATTTAAAGAGGTTTATGCATGGAACCTAGTTAGAATGGATATATATGAAGGACAAAGGAGTTTGAACTTGTTTTGACTGAAGGAATTCATTTTATAGCAAAAATACCAATTTGGACTTAACTCGCAAAAGTAAGACTATTCCTGTTTTTCTTTGTCATACAAGGTCATTTAAAGAGGTTTATGCATGGAACCTAGTTAGAATGGATATACATGAAGGACAAAGGAGTTTAAACTTGTTTTGACTGAAGGAATTCATTTTATAGCAAAAATACCAATTTGGCCTTAACTCGCAAAAGTAAGGCTATTCCTGTTTTTCTTTGTCATACAAGGTCATTTAAAGAGGTGTATGCATGGAACCTAGTTAGAATGGATATACATGAAGGACAAAGGAGTTTAAACTTGTTTTGACTGAAGGAATTCATTTTATAGCAAAAATACCAATTTGGCCTTAACTCGCAAAAGTAAGGCTATTCCTGTTTTTCTTTGTCATACAAGGTCATTTAAAGAGGTTTAATCATGGAACCTAGTTAGAATTGATATATATGAAGGACAAAGGAGTTTGAACTTGTTTTGACTGAAGGAATTCATTTTATAGCAAAAATACCAATTTGGCCTTAACTCGCAAAAGTAAGGCTATTCCTGTTTTTCTTTGTCATACAAGGTCATTTAAAGAGGTTTACGCATGGAACCTAGTTAGAATTGATATATATGAAGGACAAAGGAGTTTGAACTTGTGTTGACTGAAGGAATTCATTTTATAGCAAAAATACCAATTTGGACTTAACTCGCAAAAGTAAGACTATTCCTGTTTTTCTTTGTCATACAAGGTCATTTAAAGAGGTTTATGCATGGAACCTAGTTAGAATGGATATACATGAAGGACAAAGGAGTTTGAATGTGTTTTGACTGAAGGAATTGGTGTTTATAAGGAAAAATCCGAATTTCGTCGTATCTCGCAAAAGTAAGGCTATTCCTGTTTTTCTTTCTCATACAAGGTCATTTAAAAGGGTTTATGCATGGAACCTAGTTAGAATTGATATATATGAAGGACAAAGGAGTTTGAACTTGTTTTGACTGAAGGAATTCATTTTATAGCAAAAATACCAATTTGGACTTAACTCGCAAAAGTAAGACTATTCCTGTTTTTCTTTGTCATACAAGGTCATTTAAAGAGGTTTATGCATGGAACCTAGTTAGAATGGATATACATGAAGGACAAAGGAGTTTAAACTTGTTTTGACTGAAGGAATTCATTTTATAGCAAAAATACCAATTTGGCCTTAACTCGCAAAAGTAAGACTATTCCTGTTTTTCTTTGTCATACAAGGTAATTTAAAGAGGTTTACGCATGGAACCTAGTTAGAATTGATATATATGAAGGACAAAGGAGTTTGAACTTGTTTTGACTGAAGGAATTCATTTTATAGCAAAAATACCAATTTAGACTTAAATCGCAAAAGTAAGACTATTCCTGTTTTTCTTTGTCATGCAAGGTCATTTAAAGAGGTTTATTTATGGAACCTAGTTAGAATGGATATACATGAATGACAAAGGAGTTTAAACTTGTTTTGACTGAAGGAATTCATTTTATAGCAAAAATACCAATTTGGACTTAACTCGCAAAAGTAAGGCTAATCCTGTTTTTCTTTGTCATACAAGGTCATTTCAAGAGGTTTATGCAAGGAACCTTGTTAGAATTGATATATATGAAGGACAAAGGAGTTTGAACTTGTTTTGACTGAAGGATTTCATTTTATAGCAAAAATACCAATTTGGACTTAACTTGCAAAAGTAAGGCTATTCCTGTTTTTCTTTGTCATACAAGGTCATTTAAAGAGGTTTATGCATGGAACCTAGTTAGAATGGATATATATGAAGGACAAAGGAGTTTGAATGTGTTTTGACTGAAGGAATTGGTGTTTATAAGGAAAAATCCGAATTTCGTCGTATCTCGCAAAAGTAAGGCTATTCCTGTTTTTCTTTCTCATACAAGGTAATTTAAAAGGGTTTATGCATGGAACCTAGTTAGAATTGATATATATGAAGGACAAAGGAGTTTGAACTTGTTTTGACTGAAGGAATTCATTTTATAGCAAAAATACCAATTTGGACTTAACTCGCAAAAGTAAGACTATTCCTGTTTTTCTTTGTCATACAAGGTCATTTAAAGAGGTTTATGCATGGAACCTAGTTAGAATGGATATACATGAAGGACAAAGGAGTTTAAACTTGTTTTGACTGAAGGAACTCATTTTATAGCAAAAATACCAATTTGGCCTTAACTCGCAAAAGTAAGACTATTCCTGTTTTTCTTTGTCAAACAAGGTCATTTAAAGAGGTTTACGCATGGAACCTAGTTAGAATGGATATATATGAAGGACAAAGGAGTTTGAACTTGTTTTGACTGAAGGAATTGGTGTTTATAAGGAAAAATCCGAATTTCGTCGTATCTCGCAAAAGTAAGGCTATTCCTGTTTTTCTTTCTCATACAAGGTCATTTAAAAGGGTTTATGCATGGAAGCTAGTTAGAATTGATATATATGAAGGACAAAGGAGTTTGAACTTGTTTTGACTGAAGGAATTCATTTTATAGCAAAAATACCAATTTGGACTTAACTCGCAAAAGTAAGGCTATTCCTAATTTTCTTTTTCATACAAAGTCATTTAAAGAGGTTTATGCATGGAACCTAGTTAGAATGGATATATATGAAGGACAAAGGAGTTTGAACTTGTTTTGACTGAAGGAATTCATTTTATAGCAAAAATACCAATTTGGACTTAACTCGCAAAAGTAAGACTATTCCTGTTTTTCTTTGTCATACAAGGTCATTTAAAGAGGTTTATGCATGGAACCTAGTTAGAATGGATATACATGAAGGACAAAGGAGTTTAAACTTGTTTTGACTGAAGGAATTCATTTTATAGCAAAAATACCAATTTGGCCTTAACTCGCAAAAGTAAGGCTATTCCTGTTTTTCTTTGTCATACAAGGTCATTTAAAGAGGTGTATGCATGGAACCTAGTTAGAATGGATATACATGAAGGACAAAGGAGTTTAAACTTGTTTTGACTGAAGGAATTCATTTTATAGCAAAAATACCAATTTGGCCTTAACTCGCAAAAGTAAGGCTATTCCTGTTTTTCTTTGTCATACAAGGTCATTTAAAGAGGTTTAATCATGGAACCTAGTTAGAATTGATATATATGAAGGACAAAGGAGTTTGAACTTGTTTTGACTGAAGGAATTCATTTTATAGCAAAAATACCAATTTAGACTTAACTCGCAAAAGTAAGACTATTCCTGTTTTTCTTTGTCATACAAGGTCATTTAAAGAGGTTTACGCATGGAACCTAGTTAGAATGGATATATATGAAGGACAAAGGAGTTTGAACTTGTTTTGACTGAAGGAATTGGTGTTTATAAGGAAAAATCCGAATTTCGTCGTATCTCGCAAAAGTAAGGCTATTCCTGTTTTTCTTTCTCATACAAGGTCATTTAAAAGGGTTTATGCATGGAACCTAGTTAGAATTGATATATATGAAGGACAAAGGAGTTTGAACTTGTTTTGACTGAAGGAATTCATTTTATAGCAAAAATACCAATTTGGCCTTAACTCGCAAAAGGAAGACTATTCCTGTTTTTCTTTGTCATACAAGGTCATTTAAAGAGGTTTATGCATGGAACCAAGTTAGAATGGATATACATGAAGGACAAAGGAGTTTAAACTTGTTTTGACTGAAGGAATTCATTTTATAGCAAAAATACCAATTTGGCCTTAACTCGCAAAAGTAAGGCTATTCCTGTTTTTCTTTGTCATACAAGGTCATTTAAAGAGGTTTACGCATGGAACCTAGTTAGAATTGATATATATGAAGGACAAAGGAGTTTGAACTTGTGTTGACTGAAGGAATTCATTTTATAGCAAAAATACCAATTTGGACTTAACTCGCAAAAGTAAGACTATTCCTGTTTTTCTTTGTCATACAAGGTCATTTAAAGAGGTTTATGCATGGAACCTAGTTAGAATGGATATACATGAAGGACAAAGGAGTTTGAATGTGTTTTGACTGAAGGAATTGGTGTTTATAAGGAAAAATCCGAATTTCGTCGTATCTCGCAAAAGTAAGGCTATTCCTGTTTTTCTTTCTCATACAAGGTCATTTAAAAGGGTTTATGCATGGAACCTAGTTAGAATTGATATATATGAAGGACAAAGGAGTTTGAACTTGTTTTGACTGAAGGAATTCATTTTATAGCAAAAATACCAATTTGGACTTAACTCGCAAAAGTAAGACTATTCCTGTTTTTCTTTGTCATACAAGGTCATTTAAAGAGGTTTATGCATGGAACCTAGTTAGAATGGATATACATGAAGGACAAAGGAGTTTAAACTTGTTTTGACTGAAGGAATTCATTTTATAGCAAAAATACCAATTTGGCCTTAACTCGCAAAAGTAAGACTATTCCTGTTTTTCTTTGTCATACAAGGTAATTTAAAGAGGTTTACGCATGGAACCTAGTTAGAATTGATATATATGAAGGACAAAGGAGTTTGAACTTGTTTTGACTGAAGGAATTCGTTTTATAGCAAAAATACCAATTTAGACTTAAATCGCAAAAGTAAGACTATTCCTGTTTTTCTTTGTCATGCAAGGTCATTTAAAGAGGTTTATTTATGGAACCTAGTTAGAATGGATATACATGAATGACAAAGGAGTTTAAACTTGTTTTGACTGAAGGAATTCATTTTATAGCAAAAATACCAATTTGGACTTAACTCGCAAAAGTAAGGCTAATCCTGTTTTTCTTTGTCATACAAGGTCATTTCAAGAGGTTTATGCAAGGAACCTTGTTAGAATTGATATATATGAAGGACAAAGGAGTTTGAACTTGTTTTGACTGAAGGATTTCATTTTATAGCAAAAATACCAATTTGGACTTAACTTGCAAAAGTAAGGCTATTCCTGTTTTTCTTTGTCATACAAGGTCATTTAAAGAGGTTTATGCATGGAACCTAGTTAGAATGGATATATATGAAGGACAAAGGAGTTTGAATGTGTTTTGACTGAAGGAATAGGTGTTTATAAGGAAAAATCCGAATTTCGTCGTATCTCGCAAAAGTAAGGCTATTCCTGTTTTTCTTTCTCATACAAGGTAATTTAAAAGGGTTTATGCATGGAACCTAGTTAGAATTGATATATATGAAGGACAAAGGAGTTTGAACTTGTTTTGACTGAAGGAATTCATTTTATAGCAAAAATACCAATTTGGACTTAACTCGCAAAAGTAAGACTATTCCTTTTTTTCTTTGTCATACAAGGTCATTTAAAGAGGTTTATGCATGGAACCTAGTTAGAATGGATATACATGAAGGACAAAGGAGTTTAAACTTGTTTTGACTGAAGGAACTCATTTTATAGCAAAAATACCAATTTGGCCTTAACTCGCAAAAGTAAGACTATTCCTGTTTTTCTTTGTCAAACAAGGTCATTTAAAGAGGTTTACGCATGGAACCTAGTTAGAATGGATATATATGAAGGACAAAGGAGTTTGAACTTGTTTTGACTGAAGGAATTGGTGTTTATAAGGAAAAATCCGAATTTCGTCGTATATCGCAAAAGTAAGGCTATTCCTGTTTTTCTTTCTCATACAAGGTCATTTAAAAGGGTTTATGCATGGAAGCTAGTTAGAATTGATATATATGAAGGACAAAGGAGTTTGAACTTGTTTTGACTGAAGGAATTCATTTTATAGCAAAAATACCAATTTGGACTTAACTCGCAAAAGTAAGGCTATTCCTAATTTTCTTTTTCATACAAAGTCATTTAAAGAGGTTTATGCATGGAACCTAGTTAGAATGGATATATATGAAGGACAAAGGAGTTTGAACTTGTTTTGACTGAAGGAATTCATTTTATAGCAAAAATACCAATTTGGACTTAACTCGCAAAAGTAAGACTATTCCTGTTTTTATTTGTCATACAAGGTCATTTAAAGAGGTTTATGCATGGAACCTAGTTAGAATGGATATATATGAAGGACAAAGGAGTTTGAACTTGTTTTGACTGAAGGAATTGGTGTTTATAAGGAAAAATCCGAATTTCGTCGTATCTCGCAAAAGTAAGGCTATTCCTGTTTTTCTTTGTCATACAAGGTCATTTAAAGAGGTTTATGCATGGAACCTAGTTAGAATGGATATATATGAAGGACAAAGGAGTTTGAACTTGTTTTGACTGAAGGAATTCATTTTATAGCAAAAATACCAATTTAGCCTTAACTCGCAAAAGTAAGGCTATTCCTGTTTTTCTTTGTCATACAAGGTAATTTAAAGAGGTTTACGCATGGAACCTAGTTAGAATTGATATATATGAAGGACAAAGGATTTTGAACTTGTTTTGACTGAAGGAATTCATTTTATAGCAAAAATACCAATTTAGACTTAACTCGCAAAAGTAAGACTATTCCTGTTTTTCTTTGTCATGCAAGGTCATTTAAAGAGGTTTATTTATGGAACCTAGTTAGAATGGATATAAATGAAGGACAAAGGAGTTTAAACTTGTTTTGACTGAAGGAATTCATTTTATAGCAAAAATACCAATTTGGACTTAACTCGCAAAAGTAAGGCTATTCCTGTTTTTCTTTGTCATACAAGGTCATTTAAAGAGGTTTATGCATGGAACCTAGTTAGAATGGATATATATGAAGGACAAAGGAGTTTGAATGTGTTTTGACTGAAGGAATTGGTGTTTATAAGGAAAAATCCGAATTTCGTCGTATCTCGCAAAAGTAAGGCTATTCCTGTTTTTCTTTGTCATACAAGGTCATTTAAAGAGGTTTACGCATGGAACCTAGTTAGAATGGATATATATGAAGGACAAAGGAGTTTGAACTTGTTTTGACTGAAGGAATTGGTGTTTATAAGGAAAAATCCGAATTTCGTCGTATCTCGCAAAAGTAAGGCTATTCCTGTTTTTCTTTCTCATACAAGGTCATTTAAAAGGGTTTATGCATGGAACCTAGTTAGAATTGATATATATGAAGGACAAAGGAGTTTGAACTTGTTTTGACTGAAGGAATTCATTTTATAGCAAAAATACCAATTTGGCCTTAACTCGCAAAAGTAAGACTAATCCTGTTTTTCTTTGTCATACAAGGTCATTTAAAGAGGTTTATGCATGGAACCTAGTTAGAATGGATATACATGAAGGACAAAGGAGTTTAAACTTGTTTTGCCTGAAGGAATTCATTTTATAGCAAAAATACCAATTTGGCCTTAACTCGCAAAAGTAAGGCTATTCCTGTTTTTCTTTGTCATACAAGGTCATTTAAAGAGGTTTACGCATGGAACCTAGTTAGAATTGATATATATGAAGGACAAAGGAGTTTGAACTTGTTTTGACTGAAGGAATTCATTTTATAGCAAAAATACCAATTTGGACTTAACTCGCAAAAGTAAGGCTATTCCTGTTTTTCTTTGTCATACAAGGTAATTTAAAGAGGTTTACGCATGGAACCTAGTTAGAATTGATATATATGAAGGACAAAGGAGTTTGAACTTATTTGACTGAAGGATTTCATTTAATAGCAAAAATACCAATTTAGACTTAACTCGCAAAAGTAAGGCTATTCCTGTTTTTCTTTGTCATACAAGGTCATTTAAAGAGGTTTATGCATGGAACCTAGTTAGAATGGATATATATGAAGGACAAAGGAGTTTGAATGTGTTTTGACTGAAGGAATTGGTGTTTATAAGGAAAAATCCGAATTTCGTCGTATCTCGCAAAAGTAAGGCTATTCCTGTTTTTCTTTGTCATACAAGGTCATTTAAAGAGGTTTATGCATGGAACCTAGTTAGAATGGATATATATGAAGGACAAAGGAGTTTGAACTTGTTTTGACTGAAGGAATTCATTTTATAGCAAAAATACCAATTTAGCCTTAACTCGCAAAAGTAAGGCTATTCCTGTTTTTCGTTGTCATACAAGGTAATTTAAAGAGGTTTACGCATGGAACCTAGTTAGAATTGATATATATGAAGGACAAAGGAGTTTGAACTTGTTTTGACTGAAGGAATTCATTTTATAGCAAAAATACCAATTTGGCCTTAACTCGCAAAAGTAAGACTATTCCTGTTTTTCTTTGTCTTACAAGGTCATTTAAAGAGGTTTACGCATGGAACCTAGTTAGAATGGATATATATGAAGGACAAAGGAGTTTGAACTTGTTTTGACTGAAGGAATTCATTTTATAGCAAAAATACCAATTTAGACTTAACTCGCAAAAGTAAGACTATTCCTGTTTTTCTTTGTCATACAAGGTCATTTAAAGAGGTTTACGCATGGAACCTAGTTAGAATGGATATATATGAAGGACAAAGGAGTTTGAACTTGTTTTGACTGAAGGAATTGGTGTTTATAAGGAAAAATCCGAATTTCGTCGTATCTCGCAAAAGTAAGGCTATTCCTGTTTTTCTTTCTCATACAAGGTCATTTAAAAGGGTTTATGCATGGAACCTAGTTAGAATTGATATATATGAAGGACAAAGGAGTTTGAACTTGTTTTGACTGAAGGAATTCATTTTATAGCAAAAATACCAATTTGGCCTTAACTCGCAAAAGTAAGGCTATTCCTGTTTTTCTTTGTCATACAAGGTAATTTAAAGAGGTTTACGCATGGAACCTAGTTAGAATTGATATATATGAAGGACAAAGGAGTTTGAACTTGTTTTGACTGAAGGAATTCATTTTATAGCAAAAATACCAATTTAGACTTAAATCGCAAAAGTAAGACTATTCCTGTTTTTCTTTGTCATGCAAGGTCATTTAAAGAGGTTTATTTATGGAACCTAGTTAGAATGGATATACATGAATGACAAAGGAGTTTAAACTTGTTTTGACTGAAGGAATTCATTTTATAGCAAAAATACCAATTTGGACTTAACTCGCAAAAGTAAGGCTAATCCTGTTTTTCTTTGTCATACAAGGTCATTTCAAGAGGTTTATGCAAGGAACCTTGTTAGAATTGATATATATGAAGGACAAAGGAGTTTGAACTTGTTTTGACTGAAGGATTTCATTTTATAGCAAAAATACCAATTTGGACTTAACTTGCAAAAGTAAGGCTATTCCTGTTTTTCTTTGTCATACAAGGTCATTTAAAGAGGTTTATGCATGGAACCTAGTTAGAATGGATATATATGAAGGACAAAGGAGTTTGAATGTGTTTTGACTGAAGGAATAGGTGTTTATAAGGAAAAATCCGAATTTCGTCGTATCTCGCAAAAGTAAGGCTATTCCTGTTTTTCTTTCTCATACAAGGTAATTTAAAAGGGTTTATGCATGGAACCTAGTTAGAATTGATATATATGAAGGACAAAGGAGTTTGAACTTGTTTTGACTGAAGGAATTCATTTTATAGCAAAAATACCAATTTGGACTTAACTCGCA
Source organism: Odontesthes bonariensis (assembly GCF_027942865.1). Lineage (NCBI taxonomy): Eukaryota > Metazoa > Chordata > Actinopteri > Atheriniformes > Atherinopsidae > Odontesthes > Odontesthes bonariensis. The sequence continues at coordinate 34,358,515 of NC_134516.1, forward strand.
AAAGTAAGACTATTCCTGTTTTTCTTTGTCATACAAGGTCATTTAAAGAGGTTTATGCATGGAACCTAGTTAGAATGGATATACATGAAGGACAAAGGAGTTTAAACTTGTTTTGACTGAAGGAACTCATTTTATAGCAAAAATACCAATTTGGCCTTAACTCGCAAAAGTAAGACTATTCCTGTTTTTCTTTGTCAAACAAGGTCATTTAAAGAGGTTTACGCATGGAACCTAGTTAGAATGGATATATATGAAGGACAAAGGAGTTTGAACTTGTTTTGACTGAAGGAATTGGTGTTTATAAGGAAAAATCCGAATTTCGTCGTATATCGCAAAAGTAAGGCTATTCCTGTTTTTCTTTCTCATACAAGGTCATTTAAAAGGGTTTATGCATGGAAGCTAGTTAGAATTGATATATATGAAGGACAAAGGAGTTTGAACTTGTTTTGACTGAAGGAATTCATTTTATAGCAAAAATACCAATTTGGACTTAACTCGCAAAAGTAAGGCTATTCCTAATTTTCTTTTTCATACAAAGTCATTTAAAGAGGTTTATGCATGGAACCTAGTTAGAATGGATATATATGAAGGACAAAGGAGTTTGAACTTGTTTTGACTGAAGGAATTCATTTTATAGCAAAAATACCAATTTGGACTTAACTCGCAAAAGTAAGACTATTCCTGTTTTTATTTGTCATACAAGGTCATTTAAAGAGGTTTATGCATGGAACCTAGTTAGAATGGATATATATGAAGGACAAAGGAGTTTGAACTTGTTTTGACTGAAGGAATTGGTGTTTATAAGGAAAAATCCGAATTTCGTCGTATCTCGCAAAAGTAAGGCTATTCCTGTTTTTCTTTGTCATACAAGGTCATTTAAAGAGGTTTATGCATGGAACCTAGTTAGAATGGATATATATGAAGGACAAAGGAGTTTGAACTTGTTTTGACTGAAGGAATTCATTTTATAGCAAAAATACCAATTTAGCCTTAACTCGCAAAAGTAAGGCTATTCCTGTTTTTCTTTGTCATACAAGGTAATTTAAAGAGGTTTACGCATGGAACCTAGTTAGAATTGATATATATGAAGGACAAAGGATTTTGAACTTGTTTTGACTGAAGGAATTCATTTTATAGCAAAAATACCAATTTAGACTTAACTCGCAAAAGTAAGACTATTCCTGTTTTTCTTTGTCATGCAAGGTCATTTAAAGAGGTTTATTTATGGAACCTAGTTAGAATGGATATAAATGAAGGACAAAGGAGTTTAAACTTGTTTTGACTGAAGGAATTCATTTTATAGCAAAAATACCAATTTGGACTTAACTCGCAAAAGTAAGGCTATTCCTGTTTTTCTTTGTCATACAAGGTCATTTAAAGAGGTTTATGCATGGAACCTAGTTAGAATGGATATATATGAAGGACAAAGGAGTTTGAATGTGTTTTGACTGAAGGAATTGGTGTTTATAAGGAAAAATCCGAATTTCGTCGTATCTCGCAAAAGTAAGGCTATTCCTGTTTTTCTTTGTCATACAAGGTCATTTAAAGAGGTTTACGCATGGAACCTAGTTAGAATGGATATATATGAAGGACAAAGGAGTTTGAACTTGTTTTGACTGAAGGAATTGGTGTTTATAAGGAAAAATCCGAATTTCGTCGTATCTCGCAAAAGTAAGGCTATTCCTGTTTTTCTTTCTCATACAAGGTCATTTAAAAGGGTTTATGCATGGAACCTAGTTAGAATTGATATATATGAAGGACAAAGGAGTTTGAACTTGTTTTGACTGAAGGAATTCATTTTATAGCAAAAATACCAATTTGGCCTTAACTCGCAAAAGTAAGACTAATCCTGTTTTTCTTTGTCATACAAGGTCATTTAAAGAGGTTTATGCATGGAACCTAGTTAGAATGGATATACATGAAGGACAAAGGAGTTTAAACTTGTTTTGCCTGAAGGAATTCATTTTATAGCAAAAATACCAATTTGGCCTTAACTCGCAAAAGTAAGGCTATTCCTGTTTTTCTTTGTCATACAAGGTCATTTAAAGAGGTTTACGCATGGAACCTAGTTAGAATTGATATATATGAAGGACAAAGGAGTTTGAACTTGTTTTGACTGAAGGAATTCATTTTATAGCAAAAATACCAATTTGGACTTAACTCGCAAAAGTAAGGCTATTCCTGTTTTTCTTTGTCATACAAGGTAATTTAAAGAGGTTTACGCATGGAACCTAGTTAGAATTGATATATATGAAGGACAAAGGAGTTTGAACTTATTTGACTGAAGGATTTCATTTAATAGCAAAAATACCAATTTAGACTTAACTCGCAAAAGTAAGGCTATTCCTGTTTTTCTTTGTCATACAAGGTCATTTAAAGAGGTTTATGCATGGAACCTAGTTAGAATGGATATATATGAAGGACAAAGGAGTTTGAATGTGTTTTGACTGAAGGAATTGGTGTTTATAAGGAAAAATCCGAATTTCGTCGTATCTCGCAAAAGTAAGGCTATTCCTGTTTTTCTTTGTCATACAAGGTCATTTAAAGAGGTTTATGCATGGAACCTAGTTAGAATGGATATATATGAAGGACAAAGGAGTTTGAACTTGTTTTGACTGAAGGAATTCATTTTATAGCAAAAATACCAATTTAGCCTTAACTCGCAAAAGTAAGGCTATTCCTGTTTTTCGTTGTCATACAAGGTAATTTAAAGAGGTTTACGCATGGAACCTAGTTAGAATTGATATATATGAAGGACAAAGGAGTTTGAACTTGTTTTGACTGAAGGAATTCATTTTATAGCAAAAATACCAATTTGGCCTTAACTCGCAAAAGTAAGACTATTCCTGTTTTTCTTTGTCTTACAAGGTCATTTAAAGAGGTTTACGCATGGAACCTAGTTAGAATGGATATATATGAAGGACAAAGGAGTTTGAACTTGTTTTGACTGAAGGAATTCATTTTATAGCAAAAATACCAATTTAGACTTAACTCGCAAAAGTAAGACTATTCCTGTTTTTCTTTGTCATACAAGGTCATTTAAAGAGGTTTACGCATGGAACCTAGTTAGAATGGATATATATGAAGGACAAAGGAGTTTGAACTTGTTTTGACTGAAGGAATTGGTGTTTATAAGGAAAAATCCGAATTTCGTCGTATCTCGCAAAAGTAAGGCTATTCCTGTTTTTCTTTCTCATACAAGGTCATTTAAAAGGGTTTATGCATGGAACCTAGTTAGAATTGATATATATGAAGGACAAAGGAGTTTGAACTTGTTTTGACTGAAGGAATTCATTTTATAGCAAAAATACCAATTTGGCCTTAACTCGCAAAAGTAAGGCTATTCCTGTTTTTCTTTGTCATACAAGGTAATTTAAAGAGGTTTACGCATGGAACCTAGTTAGAATTGATATATATGAAGGACAAAGGAGTTTGAACTTGTTTTGACTGAAGGAATTCATTTTATAGCAAAAATACCAATTTAGACTTAAATCGCAAAAGTAAGACTATTCCTGTTTTTCTTTGTCATGCAAGGTCATTTAAAGAGGTTTATTTATGGAACCTAGTTAGAATGGATATACATGAATGACAAAGGAGTTTAAACTTGTTTTGACTGAAGGAATTCATTTTATAGCAAAAATACCAATTTGGACTTAACTCGCAAAAGTAAGGCTAATCCTGTTTTTCTTTGTCATACAAGGTCATTTCAAGAGGTTTATGCAAGGAACCTTGTTAGAATTGATATATATGAAGGACAAAGGAGTTTGAACTTGTTTTGACTGAAGGATTTCATTTTATAGCAAAAATACCAATTTGGACTTAACTTGCAAAAGTAAGGCTATTCCTGTTTTTCTTTGTCATACAAGGTCATTTAAAGAGGTTTATGCATGGAACCTAGTTAGAATGGATATATATGAAGGACAAAGGAGTTTGAATGTGTTTTGACTGAAGGAATAGGTGTTTATAAGGAAAAATCCGAATTTCGTCGTATCTCGCAAAAGTAAGGCTATTCCTGTTTTTCTTTCTCATACAAGGTAATTTAAAAGGGTTTATGCATGGAACCTAGTTAGAATTGATATATATGAAGGACAAAGGAGTTTGAACTTGTTTTGACTGAAGGAATTCATTTTATAGCAAAAATACCAATTTGGACTTAACTCGCAAAAGTAAGACTATTCCTGTTTTTCTTTGTCATACAAGGTCATTTAAAGAGGTTTATGCATGGAACCTAGTTAGAATGGATATACATGAAGGACAAAGGAGTTTAAACTTGTTTTGACTGAAGGAACTCATTTTATAGCAAAAATACCAATTTGGCCTTAACTCGCAAAAGTAAGACTATTCCTGTTTTTCTTTGTCAAACAAGGTCATTTAAAGAGGTTTACGCATGGAACCTAGTTAGAATGGATATATATGAAGGACAAAGGAGTTTGAACTTGTTTTGACTGAAGGAATTGGTGTTTATAAGGAAAAATCCGAATTTCGTCGTATATCGCAAAAGTAAGGCTATTCCTGTTTTTCTTTCTCATACAAGGTCATTTAAAAGGGTTTATGCATGGAAGCTAGTTAGAATTGATATATATGAAGGACAAAGGAGTTTGAACTTGTTTTGACTGAAGGAATTCATTTTATAGCAAAAATACCAATTTGGACTTAACTCGCAAAAGTAAGGCTATTCCTAATTTTCTTTTTCATACAAAGTCATTTAAAGAGGTTTATGCATGGAACCTAGTTAGAATGGATATATATGAAGGACAAAGGAGTTTGAACTTGTTTTGACTGAAGGAATTCATTTTATAGCAAAAATACCAATTTGGACTTAACTCGCAAAAGTAAGACTATTCCTGTTTTTATTTGTCATACAAGGTCATTTAAAGAGGTTTATGCATGGAACCTAGTTAGAATGGATATATATGAAGGACAAAGGAGTTTGAACTTGTTTTGACTGAAGGAATTGGTGTTTATAAGGAAAAATCCGAATTTCGTCGTATCTCGCAAAAGTAAGGCTATTCCTGTTTTTCTTTGTCATACAAGGTCATTTAAAGAGGTTTATGCATGGAACCTAGTTAGAATGGATATATATGAAGGACAAAGGAGTTTGAACTTGTTTTGACTGAAGGAATTCATTTTATAGCAAAAATACCAATTTAGCCTTAACTCGCAAAAGTAAGGCTATTCCTGTTTTTCTTTGTCATACAAGGTAATTTAAAGAGGTTTACGCATGGAACCTAGTTAGAATTGATATATATGAAGGACAAAGGATTTTGAACTTGTTTTGACTGAAGGAATTCATTTTATAGCAAAAATACCAATTTAGACTTAACTCGCAAAAGTAAGACTATTCCTGTTTTTCTTTGTCATGCAAGGTCATTTAAAGAGGTTTATTTATGGAACCTAGTTAGAATGGATATAAATGAAGGACAAAGGAGTTTAAACTTGTTTTGACTGAAGGAATTCATTTTATAGCAAAAATACCAATTTGGACTTAACTCGCAAAAGTAAGGCTATTCCTGTTTTTCTTTGTCATACAAGGTCATTTAAAGAGGTTTATGCATGGAACCTAGTTAGAATGGATATATATGAAGGACAAAGGAGTTTGAATGTGTTTTGACTGAAGGAATTGGTGTTTATAAGGAAAAATCCGAATTTCGTCGTATCTCGCAAAAGTAAGGCTATTCCTGTTTTTCTTTGTCATACAAGGTCATTTAAAGAGGTTTACGCATGGAA